>NC_050464.1:13816574-13919074 GCF_903995425.1 Onychomys torridus
TTGTGAGAGTCCTAGACAACTGTTAGGGTGTTTAGTCATCTGATCACCAGACTAGGTCAGATCAGGCTTTCTCTCGACCATTGCCAGCATCTACAGAGGATATATCATTGTGGATTTCTGGGGACCCTCTCCAGCACTCTGCCCATTCCTGTCTCATGTGGTTTCATTATCATGGTCTGTTATTCCTCTCCCTTTGTGTTCTTGATCAAGCTAGAATCTCCTGCTCCACTAAGATTTTGTTCCCTCAAACTGTGCCCTTCATTACTCCCACTTTCATTCAGGTTGTGCATGTAGATCTCATCCATTTCTCTGTCATTGGGTGATCCCTGGGTATGATTGAGCATTTCTTTTGTATATGCCCAAGAGTGCTATAGCTGGGTCTTGGGCGAGATGGATTCCCAATTTTCTAAGGAAGCACCATATTGATTTCCAAAGTGGCTGTACAAGCTTGCATTCCCACCAGCAGTAGAGGAGAGTTCCTCTTGCTCCACATCCTCTCCAGCATAAGCTGTCTTGTATGTTTTTGATCTTAGCCTTATATAGAGGAAATAAAAAATAAAGTAGAGGAACAGACAAAGAAAAAATGGGAAGAACGCTATAAGAAACTAGAGGAAAGGACAATTAAACCAGAAGCAGAAGAAAACCATATGTCCTGAAAGAAAATCATGAAAAAGCAAGGGAAACAGTCCAAGACCTGAAGAGGGAAATAGAAAAAATGAGGAAGACACTAGCAGAAGAAATGCTGGAAATAGAGAATCTGAGTAAACAAACAGGAACCTCAGAGGCAAGTATAACCAATAGAATGCAAGAGATGGAAGAGAGCATCTCTGGTGTTGAAGATACGGTAGAGGAAACAGATTCATCAGTCAAAGAAAACACTAAAACCAACAAAGTCATGACCCAAAATGACCAATTTGGGACACCATGAAAAGACCAAACCTACAAATAATAGGGATAATGGAGAGAAGAATACCAACTCAAAGGCACAGAATATATTTAACAAGATCCTAGAAGCAAACTGTCCCACCTTAAAGAAGGAAATGCCTACGAAGATACAAGAAGCACATAGAACACCAAACAGACTAGACCCCCCCAAAAAAGGCACCTCATCACATAATAATTAAACAACTAAACATACAGAATAAAGAAAGAATATTAAGGGCAGCAAAGGATAAAGGCCAAGTGACTTATAAAGGCAAACCCATCAGAATAACACCCGATTCTCAAGGGAGATTTTGAAAGCCAGAAGGACCTGAACACATATAACACAGCCACTAAGAGACCATGGATGCCAGTCTAGACTAATATACCCAGCAAAACTTTCAATCATAATAGATGGAGTAAACACGACCTTCCAAGACAATACGAGATTTAAACAATACTTATCCACCACCCCAGCCCTACAGAAAGAACTAGAAGGAAAATTCAAACCTAAGGAAGGCAGATACACCTTGGAAAAACAGGCAATAGATAACACCACAGCAGTAAACCCAAAGAAGAGAAGTAAACACACACTACCACCATAAAATAAAAAGAATAACAGGAATGAAGAATCACTGGTCATTAATATCGCTTAATATCAATGGACTTCATTCACCTATAAAAAGACAAAGACTAACAGAATGGATAGGAAAACAGGACCCATTTTCTGCTTCATACAAGAAACACACCTCACATTCAAAGACAGACACTTCCTAAGAATAAAAGGCTGGGAAAAGACTTTCCAATCAAATGGTCTTAAGAAGCAAGCTGGTGTAGCCATCCTAATATCCAGCAAAATAGACTTAAAACTAAAATCAATCAAAAGAGATGATGAAGATACTCATCGCAGGAAACATCCACCAAGATGAAGTCTCAATTCTGAACATTTATGCCCCAAACCCAAGGGCACCCACATATGTAAAAGAAACATTACTAAAGCTTAAATCACATACAATTCCCCACACATTAATAGTGGGAGATTTCAACACCCCACTTTCACCTCTGGACAGATCGGCTAAAGTGAAACTTAACAGAGACATAATGGTCTTAACTGATGGTATGGCTTAAATGGACTTAACTGATATCTACAGAACATTCCATCCAACCAAAAAAATACCTTGTTCTCAGCACCTCATGGAACCTTCTCTAAAATTGACCACACACTTGGCCACAAAGCAAATCTCAAGAGATACAAAACAATTGGAATAACCGCCTGTGTTCTATTGGACCACCATGATTTAAGGTTAGATTTCAACAACAGAAAAAACTAAGGACACCCTATAATGTCATAGAAACTGTATAATGCCCAACAGAATCACCAGTAGGTTAAGGAAGAAATAAAGAAAGAAATTAAAGACTTCCTAGAGATCAATGAAAATGAATGCACCACATAACAAAACTTATGGGATACTATGAAAGCAGTGCTAACAGGGAAATTCATTGCACTAAATAAAAAAGCTGGAGAAATCTCACTCTAGTGACTTGACAGCATACCTGAAAGGCCTTGAACAGGAAGAAACAAAGTCTCCCAGGAGGAACAGATGCCAGGAAATTATCAAATTGAGAGCTGAAATCAATAAAATAGAAATAATGAGAACAATACAAAGGATTAATGAAACAAAGAATTGGTTCTTTGAGAATATCAACAAGACAGACAAGCCCTTATCCAAACTAACCAAAAGACAGAGAGAGAGCATCCAAATTAACAAAATCAGAATTGAAAAGGTGGACATAACAAGAGACAATGAGGAGATCCAGAGAATCATCAGGTCATACTTCAAAAACGTGTACTCCACAAAACTGGAAAATAGAAAAGAAAAGGATAATTTTCTGGATAGGTACCACATACCTAAGTTAAATCAAGACCAGATAAACATTTAAATAATCCAATAACCCCTAAGGAAATAGAATCAGTCATTAAAAGTCTCCCAAACCCAAAAAGCCCAGAACCAGATGGTTTCAGTGCAGAATTCTACCAGATCTTCAAAGAAGACTTACTACCAATACTCTTTAAATTGTTCAACACAATAGAAAAAGAAGTAATATTACCAAACTCCTTCAATGTGGCTGTAATTACCCTGATTCCTAAACCAAACAAAGATGCAACAAACAAAGAGAACTACAGACTGATCTCCCTCATGAACATTGATGAAAAATACTCAGTAAAATAGTGGCAAACATACTTCAAGAACACAACAAAACAATTATCCGCCATGATCAAGGAGGCTTCATTCCAGGGATGCAAGGGTGGTTCAACATACAAAAAACCGTCAACATAATACAGCGTATAAACAAACTTAAAGAAAAAAAACACATGATCATCTCACTAGATGCAGAAAAAGCATTTGACAAAATCCAACACCCCTACATGATAAAGGTCTTGGAGCGATCAGGAATACAGGAACATACCTAAACATAATAAAGGCAATCTACAGCAAACCAACAGCCAACATGAAATTAAATGGAGAGAAACTCAAAGCAATACCACTAAAATCAGGAATAAGGAAAGGCTGTCCCCTCTCCCCACACTAATTCAATATAGTACTTGAAGTTCTAGCCAGAGCTATAAGACAACATAAAAAGATTAAGGGGATACAAATTGGAAAGGAAGAAGTCAAGCTCTCCCTATTTGCAGATGACATGATAGTATACATGAGTGACCCCAAAAATTCAACCAATGAACTGATACAGCTTATAAACACCTTCAGCAACATAGCAGGATAAAAGGTCAACTCAAAAAAATCAGTAGCCCTCCTATATACAATAGACAAACAGGCTGAGAAGGAAATCAGAGATATATCGCCTTTTACAGTAGCCACAAATAATATAAAATACCTTGGGGTTACTCTAACTAAGCATGTGAAGGACCTATATGACAAGAATATTAAGTCCCTGAAAGAAGAAATTGAAGAAGATGTCAGAAAATGGAAAATCCTCCCATGCTCATGGATAGGCAGGATTTACATAGTAAAAATGACAATCTTACCAAAAGCACTCTACAGAGTCAAAGAAATCCTCATCAAATAACCAACACAATTCTTCACAGATCTGGAAAGAATAATACTCAACTTCATATGGAAAAACAAAAAACCCAGGATAGCCAAAAGAATCCTGTACAATATAAGAACCTCTGGAGGCATCACGATTCCCGAACTTAAGCTCCACTCTAGAGCTACCATAATAAAAACAGCTTGGTACTGGCATAATACTGATATGTGGACCAATGGAATTGAATTGAAGACCCTGACATTAACCCGCACACTTATGAACATATAATTTTTGACAAAGAAGCCAAAAATGTACAATGGAAAAAAGAAAGCACCTTCAACAAATGGTGCTGGCATACCTGGATGTCAATGTGTAGAAGGCTGCAAATAGATCCATATCTGCCAAAATGCACAATACTTAAGTCCAAGTGGATCAAAGACCTCAACATAAATCCAGTTATTCTGAACCTGATAGAAGAGAAAGTAGGAAGTACTCTTCTATGCATTGGCACCAGAGATCATTTTCTAAATATAACACCAGTAGCACAGACACTGAGAGAATCAATCAATTAATGGGACCTGTTGAAACTGAGAAGCTTTTGTAGAGCAAAGGACATGGTCAACCAGACAAAGCGACAATCTACAGAATGGGAAAAAGTCTTCGCCCACCCCACATCTGACAGAGGGCTGATATCCAGAATATATAAAGAGCTCAAGAAATTAGACATCAAAATGCCCAACAGTCCAGTTAAGAAATGGGCTATAGAACTAAACAAGGAATTCTCAGCAGAGGAAGTTCAAATGGCTGAAAGTCATTTAAGGAATTGCTCAGCATCCCTAATTATCCAGGAAATGCAAATCAAAATGACTCTGAGTTACCACCTTACACCTCTCAGAGTGGCTAAGATCAAAAACACTGAAGACACCTTATGCTGGAGAGGATGTGGAGCAAGGGGAACTCTCCTCCACTGCTGGTGGGAATGCAAGCTTGTACAGCCACTTTGGAAATCAATATGGTGCTTCTTTAGAATATTGGGAATCCATGTCCCCTAAGACCCAGCTATTGCACTCTTTGGCATATATCCAAGGAATGCTCAATCATACCACAAGGGCATTTGCTCAGCTATGTTCATAACAGCATTGTTTGTAATAGCCAGAACCTGGAAACAACCTAGATGCCCTTCAACTGAAGAATGGATAAAGAAAATATGGTACATATACAAAATGGAGTACTACTCAGCACAGAAAAACAATGATATCATGAGGTTTGCAAGCAAATGGATGGATCTAGATAAAATCATCCTGAGTGAGGTAATCCAGACTCAGAAGGACAAACTTGGTATGTATCACTCATAGGAGGATACTAGATGTAAAACAAAGATGACTAGACTGCTGCGCAACTCCAGGGAGGCTACCTAGAAAGCTGGACCCTGGGAAATACCCAGGGATCTCCCAATGACAGAGAAATGGATGAGATCTACATGTACAACCTGGATGAAAGTGGGAGTAATGAAGGGCACAGTTTGAGGGAACAAAATCTTAGGGGAGCAGGAGATTCTAGCTTGATCAAGAACAGAAAGGGAGAATGAAGAATAACAGACCATGATAAATGAAGACCAAATGAGAACAGGAATAGGCAGAGTGATGGAGAGGTCCTCAGAAATCCACAATGATACATCCTGTGTAGACTGCTGGCAATGGTTGAGAGAAAGCCTGATCTGACCTTGACTGGTGATCAGATGGCCAAATACACTAACAGTCGATCTGGAACTCTCATCCAATAACTGGTGGCAGTGGATGCAGAGATCCTCAGCCAGGCCCCAGGTGGAGCTCCAGGTGTCCAATTGTTGAGAAAGAGGAGTGACATTGTTGAGACCAAGATTGGAAAAAGCACAGGGACAAATAGCCAAAGGAATGGAAGCACATGAATTATGAACCAAACACTGTGGATCCCCCAGCCAGAGCAGGCCCTCTGGATAAGTGAGACAACTGAATAGCTTGAACTGTTTGGGAGGCATCCAGGCTGTGGGACCAGGACCTGTCCTTAGTGCATGAGCTGGGTGTTTGGAACCTTGGGCTTACACAGGGACACTTTTCTCAGCCTGGAAGGAGGGGACTGGACCTGCCTGTACTTAATACAGGTTTAAATGAATCCCCAGGCGAGTCTTTGCCCTGGAGCAGATGGCAGAATGTGAGGGTGGGGCGGGAGGGGGGAGGACAGGGGATCCCATGGCTGAAGTGTAAAATTAAAACACAAATATAATTATAATAATAAAATACAATAATAAAAAACCTACATGGTATTTGCATAAAAATCAGACAGGTTGAGCAAAGGAATGGAATTAAATACCCAACACAAATCTGCTCATCTAAAGACAGTAGTTTTGTTGTTGTTGTTGTTGTTGTTTTTTATAGAGAAGCCAGAAATAAACAAAAAAGAAAGCATCTTTAACCAATTATGCTGGTCTAACTGGATGTCTGAATGTAGGATACAAATTGATCCATCTTTATCACCCTCCACAAAACTCACTCCATGTAGATCAAAGACCTTAACATCTAACTAGATAGACAGAAGAGAAAATGGGGAGCAACATGAATACTTTGGCACACAGGACAACTTCCTGAATAGTACACCAATATAAATGGCACTAAAATCAACAATCAATAATTAGGATCTCATGAAATTGAAAAGCTTTCTGTATGGCAAAGGACACAGTAAAAAAGACAAAATGACAGCCTACAGAATGGGAAAAGTTTTTCACCAACTCCATATCAGCCAGAAGGATAATATCCAAAATATATAAATAATTCAAGAAAGCAAACATCAATATATGAAATATTCCATTTAAAAATGGGGTACTGATCTAAAATGAATTTTCAACAGCAGAATCTCATTTGTCCAGAAAACATTTAAAGAAATCTTTAAAATCATGAGACATCAGGGAAATGCAAATCAAAATGACTCTGAGATTCTATTTCATACCTTTCAAAATGGCTATGATCAAAACACAAGTGACACCTTTCTGGGGATGATGTGGAACATGGAAAGACTCCTCCATTGTTGATGGGAGTGCAAACATGTACAGTCACTTTGGAAATCAATATTGAGAACTGTTCTTCCTCTAGCTATACCACTCATGGGAATATACTAAAGGACACTCCATTCTACCACAAGGACACTTGCTCAGCTATATTCAACACAGTGTTATCCATAATATCCAGAAACTGGAATCCACCTAGATGTTCCTCAACTGAAGAATTGATAAAAATGATAAAACATTTACACAAAGGAGTATTAATCAGCTGTTGAAAAATGACATGAAACTTTCTGGCAAATGGATGGTATCATCCTGAGTGAGGTAACCCAGCCACAGAAAATAAACATTGTATGCTCTCACTTATTCATTGATTTTGACTCTAAAGGATAACCATTCCACAATCTGCAGACTCAGAGATTGTAAGTAACAAGGTGAGCTCAAGGAGGATGCATGAATCTCTCTAGAAAGGGAATATAGAAAAAAATGTATGGGTGAACAGGTAGGCTTGGGAACAGGGGTAGTCAGGTGGGGATAGGGATGGAGTGAGAGTATTGTGAGAGATGACTAGAATTGGGGAGGCATGTGGAAATCTATTGAAATAAAAATTCCTTGGAATCTATGTGGTTGACTCTATTGAAGACACCTAGTAATGTGGATTGTAGCATGGACCATCCATCTTTTGTAACCAGACAAGTTTTCCAATAGTGGCACTGGGATTATCAACCCAACCAAAAAAACTTTGACCTACAATTTGTCATGCCTGTAAGATGTGCTGGGGTAATGGTAGTGCAGAGATTGTGGAAGTCATAATGAGTAGTTTAACTTGAGGCCCAAGCCAAGAGACTGAGCTCAGTTAGTTTAAGTTGGATGGTCATGCTGGCCAATGAACTATCACCTCTTCTAACTAAGAGGTCTCTCTTGTTCAAATCAAAACTTTATTAATTTTGATGGTATCGCCAGTTTATCTTCCCCTGTATAAACAAAAGCAAAACCTCATCAACAATGTAACACATATCCTGGTTTCCATTCTGAGGTCAGTACATCCTTAAAATTATATGGGTTGATTTAATTCTGTAGTTTTTTTTTTTTTTATTATCCAATGTCATCTGCAGCTATTGTTCCTTTCTCATTAGCAGTTAGAAAATTCAGGTTATTAGAGCATTATGTAATCTATTTCTAGTATTTTTATGAAAAAAATATTTTTGTTCATTTTACACAACAAAGATCCCTTTCTTCCCTCCTTTTTCTCTCCTAGTATGCTCCTCTCAACCCAATCCCCATTACTCCCACAAGAAGTCAATGCCTTCCATGGGAGCACATCAAGTAGAGGCAATTCCAAGCACTTTCCCCTGCCTCAAGGCTGCATGAAGGTAGTGGGCTCCAAAAATGCCACTCAAAAACAGGGATGGATTCTGATCCTATTGCCAGCCTCCTCCCCCCCCCCCCCCACAAGCAGATCAAGCTACACAACTGTCTCACCAAGAAGTGGGCCTAGTCCTGTCCCATGAAGGGTCCACAACCTTTAATCCAACTTTCATGAGTTCCCACTAGGTTGGTTTTGTCATCCCTGCGGTTTCCCCATTATGATCCTGATGCGCTCGCTCATAGAACCACTCTTCTTTGTCTTTGACAGGACTCTGCCTTGTGTTTGGCTGTGGATCTCTGCATCGTCTTCCATCAGTCACTGGAGAAACGCTCTGGTGGTTTTTGGTACCACTTTCTGTTCTTTAAGCATATCCTTAGAGTTTGGTTTGACCTTTGTATGACTCCTTGGCCTGCAAATTATGCAGTATATCTGTAATATGCTTAATATTGTAATAAGAAAAAAAAACTGTTTCATTTTACCAGAGACATATGCTGGAGCACTGTCAGTTTTAACTTGTGCAGGTATGCCCATGATGGCCATAACTTCCAGAAAATAATAGATAACCAAATTAGCGTTTTCAAAACTAGAGCTGTTGCCCATTGAAATCCTGAATAAGTATCAATGGTGTGGTGTACATATTTCAATTTTACAAATTCTACAAAATGAAACACAACCATCTGCCAGATTTCATTCTTCTGTGTACCCTTTGGGTTATATCCTGCTTGTAGTGGAGTCTGATTGTAAAAAGAACAAGTAGGATATTTCCTTGCAATTTCCTAGGCCTGTTTCCAGAAAGAGGAAAAACCCCTTTTTAATACTTTTATTATTGACATTATTCTTCTTATGAAATTCTGAAGCCTGCAGCACATTCCCTATGTATAGTCTTTCAATCTCATCATTACTTTGTGCTAGAGACTCTGACAGTCCCATATGTGATCATATGTGAGTTATATATAAAGGATGCTTCCTATTCCTAATTATATCTTGTCACTGAATAAATAACAAAGTTAATTCTGACTCATAATGTATAAATAATGTAGTCTCAATATGTAAGATCACCCTTTCAGAATAGTGAGTCATTAATTATGCTGAGATGTTCAGAAAAATCCATTAATACCAACAGAATAGCATACAATTCTGATATTAACCTATTTATAAGTATTTAAACAGCTACTTAAATTTTCTGACTTATAACATACCATTCTCTGTTTGTTTGCATCTGTATAAAATGTATGGGCTCCAGATATTGGTGTTATCTGAACAGTTCCAGGCAGAATCCAATCAGCTCACTTCATATGTTGAATTCTAGAACTTTGGGATATTTGTTGTTAATCTCTCCCCAAAATTACTACAAGCTCTTTGTCAAGCTTCACTCTCTGCCCATAATTTGTTATTTTCATCCTTAGTTAAAGGAAATACAATTTCTGCTAGGTCTATTCCTTCTAATTGACGAATTCTCAAATTTTCTTTTAAAATCAACTAAGAGATTTTTCCACATAATTTTTTCATTTTTCATTCTTTTTATTTGGTATAAATATCCATTCCAATGTAATGTGTTTCCTCTTCATTAAAATTCCTGTAGGAGAATGCTTAGAGGCTAAAATAACTAAAATGCAATCATGCTTGGGATCTGTACGATCCACAGGTCTCTTTCTTTTCCATCAAGGCCAATTCTCTTTCAGCTTCAGCTGATAATTCTCTTGGACTATTTAAGTCCTTGTCACCTTCTAAGGTTGTGAACAAATTACTCACTTCATTTTTTATACCAACAACATTTCATAGATATGTCATGTCTCTGAATATTCTTTGAAAGTCATTAAGTGTCCATAATTGATCTCTCCTAATTTGTACCTTTTGAGGTCTAAGTTTTTTTGTAAACCTATTTTATATCCTAAATAATAAAAAGAATCTCCTCCTTGTATCTTTTCAGGAGCAATTTGTAATCCCCAACAAGTTAAAAATTTCTTTCCTTCTTCAAACATTCTTTCTAAGGTATCTGCATTTGAATCAGCTAATAAAAACCATCCATATAATGATAAATTATATATGTAGGAAATTGTTTACATATTACTTCCAATGGCTGTTGTACAAAATATTGACAAAGGGTTGGGCTATTTAACATTCCCAGTGGGAGAACCCTCCATTGATATCTCTTAACTGGCTGAAAATTATTTTAAGTAGGCACTATGATGGCAAATATTTCTCTGTCTTTTTCTTTTAAGGGTATGGAGAAGAAACAGTCTTTTAAATAAATAAGTATAAGAGGTGATCCCTTAGGTAACAAATTAGGCAATGGAATCCCAGATTGTAGAGTGCTCATTGGCTGAGTTACCTTGTTAATTGCTCTTACATCTGGTACCATTCTCCATTTACCAGACTTTTAAAATAACAAATATAGAATAATTCCAAGGGCTGGTTGATTCTTTAATATTTTGAACATTTAACTGCTCTTGTACCAGCTCTTCTAAAGCCTGAAGTTTAGCTGTTGTTAAAAACCATTGCTGAACCCATACAGGCTTGTCTGTTAACCATTTTATCATTAGATCTGTTGGTGTCTTTAAAAGATCAGCAGTTATTGTTCCCTGTTCTTGTGCAGTCTGGATAGCTGGTGACTGTGCTTTATAATAATGCCTCCTAATATTTCTCTCAGAAACATGTGTTTGTTTATGGTCTGTTTCTGAGTTGGGAGGAATGTTAGTTTGGATATTCCATTGTTGTATTAAATCACAGCCCCATAAATTCATAGCTATATTTCCTTATATCGTTTTAATTTTTTTTTTCTGTCCTTCTGGCACTATACATTTGAGCCATCTTGTGCTCTGTTTCACTTGAGATAACGTTTCAATCCTTAATATCTGAACATTTTCCTCCTGAAGAGGTCAATTTGGTTGCCAAAATTATGGTGCAGTTAATGTAACATCCACACCTTAGTCTATCAAACCTTCCAAGAGAATGTCATTTATTTGCATTTTAAATTTTGGTCTTTGTTAATTTATAGAAGTTTGCCTAAAATTTGCTTTTTGATTTCTACTGAATTTCCTGTTCTCTGTTCTACAGCTGTTCTATCACCCCAAGTAGTCTGAGTTATTCCAATAGTCTTTGGTTATTTAATTGCTCTGAAAAGGGGTTTCTTTTATGATGGCAGGAAAAGTCTAATCTGAATTTTCCATGACAGCATGCATGAGGCCCCTCAGTGAAATTCTTTATGGTAGAGGCAAACAAATACCTTGTCTGTCACTTGTTGATCTACATTCATTGTCCAATGTTTACCCATAGCACACCTTCTGTATAATCCAAAAGAGTGGGGCATTCTGATGCTATTGTTCCTTGAAAAAACATTGTTTCTAAGAATTTCTTGTTTACACTCACTTTTTAAATGACCTTGTTTACCCCAATTAAAATATCTGACATCATTATTTTTCCTCAAATCTTTTGATATTACCTCTCCTATCAATGTATCAGCCTGGCCATGAGACTCAGTATTAATTGTGGCCCTGATCCAATCCTCAATGGGTGTTGATCTTACCTTTAATAGGCTCATTATTCTTTTGCATACTTCATTCACATTCTCAAAAGCCAAAGATTCAATTATTATCTATCTAGCTTCTGAATTTGGTATCATTCTATTTACTGATAAAGACAGCCTTTGTAAGAAATCTGTAGAGGATTCTCTGGAGCCTTGTATAACTTTCATAAATGACTCAATTTTCTTCCCTGCTTCCTCAATTCTGTCACATGCATTCATGGCTGCCACATGGCATAGAATTAAGGTTTGGTTATCATATAAATATTGTCTTTGTATATCAGCATAATCACCTTCTCCAAGAAGCTGATCCTGAGAAAATTTCACACTTCTAGTCCTACATTGTTGTTCTATTGTTTTAGCTTCTTCTTTAAACCAAGTTCTTCATCGTGATTGTGATCTGGCCTATATGACAGCTGTAATTATATCTGTCCTGATCTGAGGGACAATTCTATTACAAGTTGTCCAGGAGTTTAACCCCTGCTTTACAAATGGAGACTGCATGCCATATGATACTATAGCTTCTTTAAATCTAACATTTCCACTGGAGTCCAATTAGTTTGTACACACCCTTGAGCAGGTACTTCCTGTAAGGTTATCAGGTAGATTAAGTTTAGTTGTTTGAAAACAGGCTGTCTCTTTGTAACCATATAATTCAATCCTGAAATAATTCTATCTTTACATTTTTCTGTCTGGGCCTGAGTTTCTCTATAATTCATTTGAACAGGTTTTTCTAAACTTTTTATCTTGGCACTTAAAATGACCAACCTTTTTAATTCCAAAATAAAAATTATCAAGCAAATAATATTAATAATTTATGTTATGTAGATCCCTTCAATATTAATTATCCTCTCAATTAATTGTTACATTTTCAGACTGCCTAATGTGTTATCAAACAGAGACCAAATTCCTTCCATGGTAAAAATGTTTCCCATTTTTTAATGTGGGAAAATTGTCTCTTAACTAATCTCACCCTTTAAGATACATTAATTGAGTTACCAAGCCTGTCAATAGTGTACAACAGTAGAACTCTGGGGGAATTTTGAAGCAGCTAACTATTGTGGTGGCAGTCTGAGATGAGAATACAGACAGTGCCCACAACTCACCACGATCAAGAAAGACAAAAGTAGTCTGGTCACATGCTCCAGCCTCAGCCATGTGATCAGTCCTGAGGCTGGGACTCTCTAAACCCATAAGTACTTTTAAAAAATGAATTCTTGCCACATTAGAGTGAAAATTGTAGATGAATTTCTAAATCTTATTAAATAAAAACACGGAGCCAAATATAGGGGTCAAGGACTTAGAAAGACACGAGAAATAGGGAAAGCCACTAGCCAATTTTAGCTCAACAACTCTGCAGCTTCCAAATGCAAGTTACTTCCTGTCTACCAACACACATATGCCTTTGTTGTTCTGCCATCTAATTTGCTCTCTGTCCAGCTACATCACTTCCTCTTCCTACATAGCTTTATCACTTTCTGTCTGTCTGTACAGACCTTCAGGCATCCATGGTTAAGTAGTATTAGAATATAGGCATGTACCATCACACTTGGCTCTGTTTCCAGTGTGGCCTAGAACACACAGAGATCCTGCCTGCTAAGTAATAGGATTAAGGATGTATGCTACTGATGCCTGACTTTTTTGATTACATATAATGGCTGGCCTTTTCCCTCTGATCTCCAGGCAAACTTTATTTATTAAAGCACAAATAAAATTCCATCACATTTTATCATAGATAAAATATTACCAAAAACATGGCCCTTTATATCAAAACATAGGGATCATAGGGCTTCACAGAAACCAAAGAGACAATCACGGAACCTGTATGTGTCTGAGTTTGGTCTTCTACATAATTATTGTATTCTGCTAGCACCTCACCTTTGGAATGTGGAAATTAAGCAATAGCCTTGGCAATATCTTGTGATGCTTAGGTGTTCTCAATGAAACCCTTATGGCCAATGACTCAGTGAGGTATAGTAATCAATGGTTTTACTTGATGGCATAAAATGTCTTGTTGGGGCATTTTTTCCTTATTTTGTGCCTCTATTTAAATTTATGTCACATACTTAAATATTTCAAAAAGCTTTTATAGGAATAGGTTTTCAAATGGCTATGTTGCATTCCCCCCTTTCCCCCTACTTGCCATCCTTCTCACTATTTAATTTTTATATTCTAGTTTGCTCTCTATCTCTCCATAACAATATGCTATATTTCTCTTTCCTTCAAGAGATCCTTTCTTCTACCCTGCTATCTTAGTAAGTACCTAACCTCTGAGGCTATTCAGATTTTAACACTAATTTCTAAGATTTAACAGCTGATATCCTCATATAAGACAAAAGTATTTGTTTATATGGTCTGCGTTTCTTCACTTAGGGTGATTTTTTAAAATTATATTTGCGTTTTAATTTTACATATCAGCCATGGGTTCTCCTGTCCTCCCCCTCCCACCCCTGTCACTGCCTCCCCTCAGGCCCTCCTCTCCATTCCCATCTCCTCTAGGGCCAAGATTCCCCTGGGGATTCAGCTCAATCTGGTAGATTCAGCACATGCAGGTCCAGTCCCCTCCTTCCAGGCTGAGCAAAGTGTCCCCACATATACCCGAGGCTCTAAACAGCCAGCTCATGCACTAAGGACAGGTCCGGGTCCCACTGCCTGGGTGCCTCCCAACAGTTCAAGTTATTCAATCGATTCACTTATCCAGAAGGCCTGATCCAGTTGGGGGCTCCACAGCTTTTGCTTCATAATTCATATGTTTCCATTAGTTTGGCTATTTGTCCCTGTGCTTTTTCCAGTCTTGGTCTCAACAATTCACACTCTTACAGTCCCTCCTCTTTCTTGACAGTTGGAGTCCTGGAGCTCCACCTGGGGCCTGACCTAGGATCTCTACACCCACTTCTATCAGTTATTGGATGAGAGTTCCAGCACAAGAGTTAGGATGTTTGGCCATCTGATCAGCAGACTAGGTCAGTTTAGGTTTTCTCTTGACCACTGCCAGTAGTCTACAGTAGATGTATCATTGTGCATTTCTGTGGACCTCTCTAGCACTTTGCGTCTTCCTGTTCTTATTTGGTCTTCATTTATCATGGTCTGTTATTCCTTGTTCCCCCTTTCTGTTCTTGATCCAGCTGGGATATCCTGCTCCCCTAAGCTCTCTTTCCCTCAAACCTTGCCCTTCATTACTCCCACTGTCATCCAGGTTGTTCTTGTAGATCTCATCCATTTCTCTGTCCTTGGGTGATCCCTGGGTCTTTCTTAGGGTCAGTTTTTTTTGGGTAGCCTCCCAGGAATTGTGTAGCAGTCTAGTCATCTTTGTTTTACATCTAGTCTCCTACTATGAGTGAGTATATACCATGTTTGTCTTTCTGAGTATGGGTTACCTCACTCAGGATGATTTTTTCTAGATCCATCCATTTGCCTGCAAACCTCATGATGTCATTGTTTTTCTATGCTGAGTAGTACTCCATTGTGTATATGTACCATATTTTCTTTATCCATTCCTCAGTTGAAGGGCATCTAGGTTGTTTCCAGGTTCTGGTTATTGCAAACAATGCTGATATGAACATAGCTGAGCAAATGCCCTTGTGGTATGATTGAGCATTCCTTGGGTATATGCCCAAGAGTGCTATAGCTGGTTGTTGGGGGAGATGGATTCCCAATTTTCTAAGGAAGTGCCATATTGATTTTTTTAGTTCCATATATTTACCTGTTAATTTTATTTTTCTTAACTGCTGAAAAATAATTCACTTTGTAAAAATAGCGTAATTTCACTATCCACTCACCAGTTGACAAACATCTAGGGTATTTCTAATTTCTGCTATTTTGAAAGGGTTAGCAATGAAAATTGATGAGCAATTATCTCTATAGTATGATACAGAATTCTTTTGTTATAAGCTCACTGGTAGTATTCCTGGATCTTAGAGTATGTCAATTAGCAGCTTCCTCAGGGAGTGATTTCCATAGTCATACAAATCTGCACTCAAATTAGCACTAAAAATCGTTCCTTTTCCCTTGCTTCCTCAATGGCATGAACTGATATTTATTTTATTGATTTTTGTCATTGTGACTGGTGTAACATGAAATCTCAAAATAGTTTATTTACATTTTCTGATGTTGAAAGATGTCATACATTTCATCAGATGTTTCTGGGCTTTTTATGGTTCATCTTTTGAGAAATTTCTGCTTACCTCTATATCCAATTTTAAAATTGCTTTGTTCACTTCCTTAATTTTCATTTATTTAAGTTCTACATATATCCTAGACACTAACCTACTCCCAGATACATAATTGATAAAGGTATTTGCTGTGGATATCGCTCTGTACAAATAAAATGCTGTTTGGCCAGTGGCTAGGCAGGAAGTATAGGCGGGACAAGAGAGAAGAGAATTCTGGGAAGTAGAAGCCTGGAAAGAGACACTGCCTACTGCCGCCATGAAAAGCAACATGTAAAGACACTGGTAAGCCACAAGCCATGTGGCAAAGTATAGACTAACAGAAATGGGTTAATTTAAGATAGAAAAGGTAGATAACAAGCAGCCTGCCATGGCCATACAGTTTGTAATCAATATAAGTTTTTGTGTGCTTTCTTGGTTGGGTCTGCGCGACTGTGGGACTGGCAGGTAAGAGAGATTTGTCCTGACTGGGCCAGGCAGGAAACTCTAACTACAGATATTTCCCAAGGTATAGTGTCTCTCTGTATGGATACTGGTGTTCTTTGCCATACAGAATATTTTGAGCTTCATGAGGTCCTATTTATTAATCATTGATCTTAGTGGTTGTGCTATTAATGCATCAATTAGAAAATACTCTCAGTGCCAATTAGTTCATATGTATTCTACACTTTCTCTTTTATCAGATTCACTGTGTTTGGCCTTATGTTGAGGTCTTTGGTCCACATTAAGTGGAGTTTTTCAGGGTATTTAACATGAATCTATTTGAATTCTTCTACATGCAGTCAAGCAACTTGAACAGATGAATTGTATATACCACAACAAACAAGAAAAAACTAAAGAATGACTGGAAATAATGAAATAGTTTTGAAGTTCAGGAGGTTTAATCAATTTAGTCAACTTCAAGGAACAGAGGAAAGAGAGGACCACAAGTTTCAATATTATACATCACCTCAGTTCATAAGATGTCATTTTTAATCATCACCAAAATTAACGTGTTCTTTGATGAGTGCAAGGAAATAGAGAATTCACTATCTATACAATAAACAAATATCCATACTTTTTCAGGCATTGGTGTGGTAATATATTGTGTATCAAATAAAGCTTGCCTGAGGATCAGAGGATATAGCCATCCACTAGATCAAACATAGAGCCCAGGCAGTGGTGGCACACACATTTAATCTTAGCACTCAGGAGGCAGAGTCTGGATAACTGTGAGTTCAAGACCACACTAGAGTACATGAAATTAATTCATTCTAGAAGAGAAACAGAAACAGGCAACAGTGGCACACATCATTAATGCAAGTACTGGGGAGTCATAGGTCTTTAATTCCAGCACTTAAGATCTCATGCCTTGGTACCAATATGTAGGAAGCACATAGGTCATTAATCCCATCACTAGTAAGGAAGTGAAATATCTGGGTGGAGAAAGGCATATAAGGCATGAGGAGAGGAACAAGAACTGCCTTTCAGTGAGGACTCAGAGGCATTCATTCTTGCCTGTCTTTGGAACTAGTGATTTAGTTGTGGTAGAAGTTTCTCTAGTGGCTTGTTCCCTTCTCTCTCTGATATTTCAGGATTTACCCCAATCTCTGGCTCTGTATTTTTATTATAAAACCATTTAGAATTTGTACAATACCTTGGTGAGGGCTATCTGTGGAGAAATGTCAGTATGTTACCTATAACATAAAGGATTTTCCTTGAGTTCTTACCAACTCAGTTTATACTATATCTTATTTCTTTTTAAAAAGAGATTGTCTATTCATATTACATACCAACCAGATTCTCCTGTCCTCCCTCCTCCTGCCTCCCACTCTTCCCCCCAAACCCACTCCTCATTCCCACCTCTTCCAAGGCAAGCTCTCCCATATGGACTCAGCAGAGCCTGGTACATTCAGTTGAGGCAGGACCAAGCCCCCCCCCACTCTGCTCCATGCCTGGGCAAAGTGTCTCACCATAGGCACTAGGCTCCAAAATGCCTGCTCATGCACAAGTGACAGGTCCTTATCCAACTGCCTGGGAGCCACCTATACAGTTCAAGCTAAATAACTGTATCACTTATCCATGGGGTCAAGTCCAGTCCCATGGGGGGGGGGGCTCCTCAGCTATTGATTCACAGGTCATGCATTTCCAGTTGTTTGGCTGGTTGTTTCTATAATTTTCTAGTCATGGTCTCGGTATACCCTTCTCATGGAATCCCTCCTCTCTCTCTCATCAAATGGACTCCTGGAGTTCTGCATAGGATGTGGCCATGGTTTTCTGCATCTGCTTCCATCATCACTAGATGAGGGATCTATTATGACAGTTAAGGTATTCAGCCATCCAATCACCAGAGAAGGCCAGCTTAGGTTCCCTCTTGACTATTGCCAATAGTCTATGTTTGAGTCATTCTTGTAGATTCCTAGGACCCTCCCTAGCACTCTGCTTCTCCCTATTCCCATGGTATCTTCATTTATCATGGTATCTCTTTCCTTGCTCTCCCAATCTCTTCCATTCCTCTAAGCTCTCATCACCTGCCCCTTGCCCTCCATTACTCCCCATAACCTTCAGTTTGCTCATGTAGATCTCATCCATTTCTCCATGTTGGGCAATCCATGTGCCTTTCCTAGGGTCCTCCTTATTAGCTAACCTTACTGTAGCTGTGGGTTGTAGTCTAGTTATCCTTTGCTTCATATCTAGTATCCACTTATGAGTGAGTACATACCATTTTTGTCCTTCTGATTCTGGATTACCTCACTCAGGATGATATTAGTTAGTTCCATTCATTTGTATGCACGCCTCATGATATCATTGTATTTCTCTGCTGAGTAGTACTCCATTGTGTATATGTCCCATATTTTCTTTATCCATTCTTCTGTTGAGGGGTATCTAGGTTTTTTCTAGGTTGTGGCTATTACAAATAATGCTGATATGAGCATTGTTGATCATTTGTCTTTGTGGTATGATTGAGCGAGCATTCCTTGGGTATATGCCCAAGAGTATCATAGCTGGCTCTTAAGGTAGATTGATTCCCAGTTTTCTGAGAAACCACCATAGTGATTTCCAAAGTGGTCATGTGTGCTCCACATCCTCTCCAACATAAGCTTTTGGTAGTGTTTTTGATCATAGCAATTCTGACAGGTGTAAGATGGTATCTCAGAATTGTTTTGATTTGCATTTCTCTGATGACTAAGGATGTTGAGCAATTCCTTAAATGCCTCTCAGCCATTTTAGATTTTTCTGTTGAGAATTATCTGTTTATCTCTATAGCCCATTTATTAATTGGACTGTTAGGTATTTTGATGTCTATTGCGACTGCCTCGACCAGCAAGGATGACGCAACACTGGAGCTCTTCTTTAAGCAGTTTATTCAGGACCTTGTTAGTAGCGATGTCTCCCCCCAGGCAAGCCTCTCCCAGCCCTTAAGTAGGTCTGGGCTACCAACCCCAGACAGCCACGTGGGCACTATCCATAGGTCCACACATATGCAAGCGGCACACAAATCCAGCCATAGCCAAATAAGGAGCTGTTTACCACAAAGAGTACTTGCCGTAGGGAAGGCAGAGGGTGGAAGCCAGCGCCGTCTTTAAGGTGCGGCTACACGCAGCTCTCTACACTCTGCTGAGACTTCTATACCCCACTTCTTAATTGGACTGTTGGGCATTTTGATGTCTAATTTCTTGAGTTCTTTATATATTCTGGAGATCAGCCCTCTGTCAGATGTGGGGTTGGTGAAGAACTTTTCCCATTCCTTTGACCGTGTCCTTTGCTCTACAAAAGCTTCTCAGTTTCAACAGATCCCATTGATTGATTGTTTTACTCAGTGTCTGTGCTACTGGTGTTATATTTAGAAAGTGATCTCCGGTGCCAGTATGTTCAAGAGTACTTCCTACTTTCTCTTCTATCAGGTTCAGAGTAACTGGATTTATGTTGAGGTCTTTGATCCACTTGGATTTAAATTTTGTGCACGGTGACAGATATGGATCTATTTGCAGCCTTCTACACGTTGACATCCAGATATGCCAGCAACATTTGTTGAGGATGCTTTCTTTTTTCCATTGTACATTTTTGGCTTCTTTGTCAAATATTATATGTTCATAGGTATGCGGGTTAATGTCAGAGTCCTCAATTCAATTCCATTGGTCCACAAGTCAGTTTTTATGCTAGTACCAAGCTGTTTTTATTATAGTACCTCTATAGTAAAGCTTGAGGTCAGGGATTGTGTTGCTCCAGAAGTTGTTTTATTATAGAGGATTCTTTTGGCTAACCTGGTTTTTTTGTTTTTCCATATGAAGTTGATTATTATTCTTTCCAGGTCTGTGAAAAATTGTGTTGGTAATTTGATGGGAATTGTGTTGAATCTGTAGATTGCTTTTGGTAAGATGGCCATTTTTACTATGTTAATCCTGCTTATCCATGAGCATGGGAGGTCTTTCCATTTTCTGACATCTTCTTCAATTTCTTTTTTCAGGGACTTAAAGTTCTTGTCATATAGGTCCTTCACATGCTTAGTTAGATTAACCCCAAGGTATTTTATATCATTTTTGGCTATTGTAAAGGGTGATGTATCTCTGATTTCCTTCTCAGCCTGTCTATTGTATATAGGAGGGCTACTAATTTTTTTTTTGAGTTGACCTTGTATCCTGCTATGTTGCTGAAGGTTTTTATTAGCTGTATCAGTTCCTTGGTTGAAATTTTTGGGTCACTCATGTATACTATCATGTCATCTACAAATAGGGAATTCTTAAATTCTTCCTTTCCAATTTGTATCCACTTAATCTCCATATGTTGTCTTATTGCTCTGGCTAGAGCTTCAAGTATTATGTTGAATAAGTATGGGCAGAGGGTCAGCTTTGCCTTGTTCCTGATTTTAGGGGTATTGCTTTGAGTTTCTCTCCATTTAATTTGATGTTGGCTATTGGCTTGCTGTTGATTGCCTTTATTAAGTTTAGGTATGTTCCCTGTATTCCTGATGGCTCCAAGACCTTTATCATGAAGGGGTGTTATATTTTGTTAAATGCCTTTTCTGCATCTAGTGAGATGATCATGTGTTTTTTTTTCCTTTGAGTTTATTTATATGGAGTATTACATTGACGGATTTTCATAAGTTGAACCACCCTTGCATCCCTGGGGTGAAGCCTACTTGATCATGGTGGATAATTGTTTTGATGTGTTCTTGGAATCTGTTTGCCAGTATTTTATTGAGTATTTTTGCATCAATGTTCATGAGGGAGATCGGGCTATAGTTCTCTTTCTTCATTGCATCTTTGTTTGGTTTAGGAATCAGGGTAATTGTAGCCTCGTAGAAGGAATTTGGTAATATTGCTTCTGTTTCTATTGTGTGGAACAATTTAAAGAGTATTGGTATTAAATCTTCTTTGAAGATCTGGCAGAATTCTGACGTGAAACCATCTGGTCCTGGGCTTTTTTGTTTTGGGAGACTTTTAATGACTGATTCTATTTCCTCAGTGGTCATTGGATAAATGGTTTATCTGGTCTTGATTTAACTTAGGTTTGTGGTACCTAACCAGAAAATTATCCATTTCTTTTAGATTTTCCAGTTTTGTGGAGTAGAGGTTTTTGAAGTATGAACTGATGATTCTCTGGATTTCCTCATTGTCTGTTGTTATGTTCCCTTTTCATTTCTGATTTTGTTAATTTGGGTGCTCTCTCTGTGTTTTGGTTAGTTTGGATAAGGGCTTATCTATCTTGTTGATCTTCTCAAAGAACCAATTCTTTGTTTCATTAATCCTATGTTTTGTTCTCTTTAACTCTATTTTATTGATTTTTTCTCTCAATTTGATAATTTCCTGGTGTCTATTTCTCCTGGGAGACTTTGCTTCTTCCTGTTCAAGGGCTTTCAGGTGTGTTGTCAAGCCACTAGTGTGAGATTTCTCAAGCTTCTTTATGTGGGCATTTAGTGCTAAGAATTTCCCTCTTAGCACTGCTTTCATAGTGCCTCATAAGTTTGGGTATGCAGTGCATTCATTTTCATTATTTTCTAGGAAGTCTTTAATTTCTTTCTTTATTTCTTCCTTAACCCATTGGTGATTCAGTTGATCATTATTCAGTTTCCATGAGATTGCAGCATTTCTGTAGTTTCTTTTGTTGTTAAAATCTAACTTTAATCCAGGAGGTTATTCCAATTGTTTTGTATCTGTTGAGATTTGCTTTGTGGCCAAGTATGTGGTCGATTTTAGAGAAGGTTCCATGGGGTGCTGAGAAGAAAGTATATTCTTTTTTGTTCGGGTGGAATGTTCTGTAGATATTGATTAAGTCCATTTGAGCCATAACCTAAGTTAAGACCATATGTCTGTTATGTTTCAATTGGGCCAATCTGTCCTGAGGTGAAAGTGGGGTGTTGAAGTCTCCCACTATTAATGTGTGGGGATTTATATTTGATTTAAGCTTTAGTACTGTTTCTTTTACATATGTGGGTACCCTTGGGTTTTGGGCATAAATGTTCAGAATTGAAACTTTATCTTGGTGGATGTTTCCTGCGATAAGTATCTTCATCATCTCTTTTGATTGATTTTAGTTTGAAGTTTATTTTGCTGGATATTAGGATGGCTACTCCAGCTTGCTTCTTAAGACCATTTGATTGGAAAGTCTTTTCCCAGCCTTTTATCTTAGGAGGTGTCTGTCTTTGAATGTGAGGTATGTTTCTTGTATGCAGCAGAAAGTTGGGTCCTGTTTTGGTATCCATTCTGTTAGTCTTTGTCTTTGTATATAGGTGAATGAAGTCCATTGATATTAAGGGATATTAATGAACAGTGATTGTTCATTCCTGTTATTATTTTTATTTTTGGGTGGTAGTGTGTGTGTACTTCTCTTCTTTGGGGTTTACTGCTGTGGTGTTATCTATTGCCCATGTTTTCGAGGGTGTATCTGCCTTCCTTAGGTTGGAATTTTCCTTCTAGTGCTTTCTATAGGTCTGGGTTTGTGGATAAGTATTGTTTAAATCTGATTATGTCTTGGAAGGTCTTATTCACTCCATTTATGATGATTAAATGTTTTGCTGGGTATATTAGTCTAGGCTGGCCTCCATGGTCTCTCAGTGTCTGCATTATATCTGTCCAGGTCCTTCTGGCTTTCAAAGACTCCATTGAAAAATTTGGTCTTATTCTGATGGTTTTGCCTTTATAAGTCACTTGGCCTTTTTCCTTTGCTGCCCTTAATATTCTTTCTTTTCTCTGTACGTTTACTTGTTTAATTATTATGTGGCAATGGGACTGTTTTTGGGGGTCTGGTCTGTTTGGTATTCTATAGGCTTCTTGTATCTTCATAGGCATTTCATTCTTTAAGGTGGGAAAGTTTTCTTCTATGATCTTGTTAAATATATTTTCTGTGCCTTTGAGTTGGTATTCTTCTCCTTCCTCTCTCCATATTATTTGTAGATTTGGTCTTTTCATGATGTCACAAATTTCTTGGACATTTTGGGTCATGACTTTGTTTTTATTTTAGTGTTTTCTTTGACTGATGAATCTATTTCTTCTACCATATCTTCAACACCAGAGATCCTCTCTTCCATGTCTTGCATTCTGTTGGTTATACTTGCCTCTGAAACAGTTCCTGTTTGTTTACTCAGATTTTCTATTTCCAGCATTCCTTCTGCTAGTGTCTTCTTCATTTTTTCTATTTCCCTCTTCAGGTCGTGGACTGTTTCCCTTGCTTTTTCATGATTTTCTTTCAGGAACTTATTGTTTTCTTCTGCTTTAATTGTCCTTTACTCTAGTTTTTTTTTATAGCATTCTTCCCATTTTTTTTCTATTCCTCCACTTTATTTTTTATTTCTTCTATATAAGGCTCTAGCTTCTTCATGATGTTACTTATAAGGTTGTTTTCTTCTTCTTCTTCTTCCATTCAGTGATGTTAAGGTCTAGCTGTTAGAGAAGGGATAGGTTCTGGTGATGCTGTATTGCTCTTTATTTTGTTGTATGTACTCCTTTCTTGATGTCTGCCCATCTTCTTGTGGGTTCATTCTTGGTCTTATCAGTGTACTTGGTCCAGACAGAGCTGACAGATTTAGGGAGCCTCTCTCAGGTCCAGATGTAAGCTCTGTGCGTGATGGAAGCTCTGGTCCAGATGAGAGTGCTGGCCAGATAGGAGCTGGGCGGCTGGACTCTGAGTCTCAGGAAGTCCCTGGGATCTCCTTATCTTGTCCAGATAGAAGCTCCTCTTGTCCAGATGGGAGTTCTGGGGCAGATGGGAGCTGGGAGCTTTCTGGTCCAGATGGGAGTTTCGGGGCAAGAAGGAATGGTGGACACTGGTCTCTAAGTCTCTGGAAGTTGCTTGTGTCTCCAGCAGATGGGTGTGCAGGCAAGGCATTGAAGTTGTGGTGTCCACCAGAGGGTCTCTCTGGTCCAGATGGGAGTTCATGGGTGATGGGAGCTGTGGGCTGGTCTCTGAGTCTCAGGAAGTGGCTGGGGTCTCGGGCAAATGAGTGTGGGTGCAGGGTTTGGAGACTGCAGGCTCTGCCTGCAGTCCTGGTAAGCGGAGCCTTCCCACAGGGCCCACTGATTGGCCAGAAACTGGGGCCAAGTTGGGCATGTCCTCCCAGGATGTTGCCCAGGGGTGGGAACCAGGGATGGTTGCCTCTCTGACTATAACCCCAGGGACTCATCTCTTGTCCAGATATGAGTTCTGGGGCGGATGGTCTAACCATAATCATTTTAAGCCTTCTCTTCTGATTGTCCACAGCATTGACACCTATCAAGTGTTGAGGACATTTGGCTGAAAAATACCGTGATTTACTTTGTTTAGTTTACTGCAGAAATATTTTCAGCTGTGCGAGTATTAATTTCCTTTTGGATTTCTGACAGGAAAAAAGAGCCTGAGAATAATTCCAAACTAAAGCTACAGGGAGAGGCATCCGGCCAATTAATCACAGGTAGAGGAGAACCAGGATGGTTTCCAGCAGTGCCCATGTTTCCATGGAAATGTTTGGAATCTGGCCCATTGCTCTTTTCCTTAAAGAAATCTGCTCTCTGACATTTCATTATTGGTGAGGAATTCAGTTCTCCTCAGTCCAGGTGTTAATTCATGAATCCAATTTTCAGTATTTGTGTTCTAGGAAAGGGAATGGAACAGTCACTACTGCCAGTAGAAATACCAAATGTATATCTGTCATGGGTATGGAGAATATGTGTGACCTCTTCAGTTTACAGAAGTTGATAGTTCACAGTATCGTGCATTTTGACTTTTTATTTTTTCTTTCTTTCTTTCTTTCTTTTCTTTTCTTTTCTTTTGAAACAGGGTTTCTCTGTAAAGCCTTGCCCCTTTCCTGGAGCTCACTCTTTAGCCAAGGCTGGCCTTGAATTCATGGAAATCTGCCTGCCTCTGTCTTCCCAATGCTGGGATTAAAGGCATGTGCCTACAGCTCACATTTTGATTTTTTCATAGTTAATTTTATGTAGGAAATTAAATAATTAGATCAATATTATTGGTAAGAGAGAGGTCATGGATTTTAACTGGAAATGACAAGAATGAATGGCATTAAACTTTCTTTAAAATTTTTGTGACTGTCTTCCTTTAAAACACAGTAAATCTTTGCACAGAAGCTCCATGTATAAATCTTTACACATGTATACTCCTATCTATGGAATCCTTTTGAACCATAGAAGGGGAACTATGTATTTAAGCAGTTTTAGCCAAAAAATCCATTCATTCCTTCATAAACTAAGAATTTTTATGAAGTCTTTTTCTTTTTTTCTAACTTTTTATTTGTTTCTTTTTTTTTGAGGTGGGGATCAGAGTTTCTCTGTGTGTAGCTCTGAATTTCCTGGAACTCAATTTAGAACAAGCTAGCCTTGAATTCATAGAGATCCATCTGCCTCTGCCTCCCAAGAGCTAGAGTAAAGGCATTGCACCAGCAAAGACTGGCTACATACATTTTTCCCTATCATTGATTGTTTCTGTTCATATTCTCTTTGCATAATATTATTAATAAGGAAATAGTCTGAGCACTGCTGACTATTATATTCTCAGTCCCTGTGTCAGTTAAATGAATGCCAAGAGGCACAAGATTGTGTTCATGTCTCCTCAGCACTCCCCTTTGGACTAGTTTGGCAAAGGGAAAGCTCAAGCTCTATTTCTCCACTCCTCCCACCCCATGTTCCTCTGTGTGAAAGTGAAGCATTTTATGTCAATGATCAAGGCTGGTGCCTAGACAGATCCTTCACCTGCTGTGTTCTACCATCTTTGGTACAGGAAGGTATGCTGCCCTCTATATATGATGGTATACTGCCTGCAAGATATGCTAGGAGTATGGTGGCACAATACTTGTGGGTGAAACCAACTAATAACTAATTTGACACAAGACCTACTCCGTGAGATGGAACTAAGCCTAGGTACTGCTTAGGTGACTTAGAACACTATACTAAATACCACAGAGACAAAGGATATAAAGGAATAAGAGTGGGTTAAATTAAAGAAAAATAACTATAGAGATAAAATGATTTCTAATGATATTCCACATACTTGTAGATAGGTGCCTTGCTCAGCTGTCATCAGAGGAGCTTCCTCCTGTAGCAGATGGGAACAAACATAGAAAGCCTCAGATGTTATGCAGAAAGTGAGAGTCTTTGGAAAACTCAACCCCAAATCAATGTCTCCTCTCAATCCCCCTCCTCAGAGCTCAGGGAATCCCATGGAAGAGGTATCAGTAAGACTGTAACAACCAGAAATGACAACTATACAGGGCCCCCCAAATCAACATGATCAAAGCTCATAAGAACTCACAGAAACTGAGGCAGCATGCATAGGGCCTGCACAGGTCTTCCCTAGGTCGTCCATGTATTATGGCTCCTAGTTTATTGTTTTTTATGGGATTCCTGAGTGTGCAAATGCATGGGTCTCTGAATCTTGTATCTTCCCTTGGACTCTTTCTTCCATTAGTTTTTCTACCCCAAATTTGACATGTTAGTTTTGTTTTATATTATTATGTTTTATTTTGTTCCATTAAAAAACAATGAATAAATGAAAAAAATCTAGCCACTGGGGGCGGGGGGGGGGACTTAACAACTGAACTGTCCTTCAAAGCCAGTTGGGATAAGGGAAGTCAGTTTTCTGCAATCGACCCACATGGGACATTCAAGCACTCTGGGCAGGCTTCATGTTCAGGAATAGTTGCCCAACATATAATGGACTCCACAGTCTATGTGTGTGTTCCTTTTTGGGTTACAGTTTGGTTTGGGCTTCTTTGGTATTATTTCATTTTTTTTTGTTTATTTTGGGTGTTTTTACTCTTGTTTTGTGATTGGTTTGTTTTAAAGAAATACCTTAATTTTAGGTAAGTGGGGGATCTCGAAGGCTTTGGGAGATGGGAATAATAATATCAAAATATATTTATATTTCAAAATTGATTTAAGGGGCTGGAGAGATGGCTCAGAGGTTAAGAGCACCAACTGCTCTTCCAGAGGTCCTGAGTTCAATACCCGCATGGTGGCTCACAACCATCTGTAGTGAGATCTGGCACCCCTTTCTGTGTACATAATAAATAAATAAGTCTTAAAAAAAAAGCCGGGCATTGTTTGTGCACACCTTTAATCCCAGAACTTGGAAGGCAGAGGCAGGCAGATCTCTGTGAGTTCAAGGCCAGCCTTGGCTACCAAGTGAGTTCCAGGAAAGGCGCAAAGCTACACAGAAAACCCTTGTCTTGAAAAACCAAAAAAAAAAAATTATTTAAATAATAGAAAAAAATTGGCATTGACTTCAAATGTGGGATTAACAATAGAAAGAAATAATTAATATTTCTGAAACACATATTGTAGTATTAATATATATATATAAAGAAGTATTACTTTGATACATGAAACCCAGTCACAGTGAGTAAAAGAGTGAAGAGGAAATATAAACACTATGGCTTATCTCCTTTAATGTATTAGGTTGTTGTGAAAGGAAAAATAAGTTTCAACAGTCGCTTAAGCTAGTGAACACATTTCCAACACATGAACCACAGTAAAAGTTGGTATTTGGACAGACTGTTTCCTGACTGGATGCTATGGCAGATTTGGAAGTAGAGGTTCTAATTCAGTGACCCTGTATGAGACTGAGAATCAGCAGCATTTGACTGATGTAGGTGACCCACACATCACTGAAGACTCCTGGAGTTTGAAAGTCATGCTCATAACAGACTTTCAGATTTTTAAAAGTTTAGTTAAAATATCATTATTTCATTTTTCCCTTTCTCTCCTCCCATGTCACACCTTCACTAAATCTCAAATTTAGGACCACTTCTTTAATCATTCTTATTACATATAAAAATGAACAAATAGTCATATAAATACAACCAGATGAGTCGGCTCAGTTTTTCCTGCTTGTACCTGTTTCTGGGTTGGCCATTTAGTAACAGATAAACAAACATGGACTCACTGTAAGTTTTGCAACTCTGGGGGAGAAGTATCCTGACCACTTAGGGAGACAGGTGATAGCTGGAGCTGTAATGAGAGAGCAGCCCTGGAGGGGTAGTTTCATGGATACCGTGAGCTGCTTAAGGCAGCTCAGCCCTGGTTGTTTCCAAGATGCCTGGAGCTGTTTTGGACAGATCTGCCATGGATGGGAAGTTATTCTGACTGCTCACAACAGTCAGATCTGGAGCCGCTAGGACAGGAAGGGTATCCTGACTGTTTGGGAGGATCAGGCAATACTTGGTGTGGTTAGGGATGGTCTCCCCACAGGATATAGGAATCCTGCTCCTCTCCTAGAGAGTTGCTACAGTTGAGCTTTGTTCAGTCCCCACTTACAGTGGCTTCCTAGCAGAGCTCTGCTTCTCTGGCCTAAGATGCTGCTTTTTTGCTTCACTCTACAAAAGAGGAAACCCATGCAGAAATGTAGCAATTTCCTCTGGCTCTGTGGAAAAGTGTTTCAGTTCCCTTGCTCTGTCCACTATAGGACATCTCAGCAAGGTTCTTCTCTATGCCAGTGAATGAAGTTCTTCACACCCAACACTCTTTTGAGAAAGAGATTTATTTGTGAAGGAGGAGTTCAGGAGAGTAGCTGCCTCTACCAGGGTGGAGAGAACAGCCCCACAACTGACCAGGCAGAGTGTGTTATATAGGATATCTTGGGGGCAGAGTCAACCAGTGATTGGTTAGGGTTTTTTTTTTTTTGTACAGGATCTGTTCATTATTGTGGATTAGAGGCAGAGATGGCCCTGATTTCAGAGCCAAACTGTGTTTCTTTTGTTGGCCTTTTTTGGCTTCTTGACACCACTGGTAAGGCCAGGGCATATTTCTTTAACTGACTCTGATTGTAGGGACCAAGAGTGTTTTTTTGGTACTAGTTTCAGAATCAGGGCAGGTTTCCTTGGTTATGGATTTGGGGATTAACTGTTCATTTCTCTGGCTCAGGCCCCAGACCTAGGCTATGTTTCTTTCTCTGGTCCTGGGCTCCAGGGCCAATGTGATTTCCTGCTCTGTGATTGGTTGCTTTCCCATGACAGTTGGCTGGGGCAGAGATACTCTGATCTGAGCCAAACTGTGCTTCTTTCTTCCCTAACCTGAGCCATCATTCCCTTGTTCTGTGCTCCAGAGTCAGGGTGGGTTTTTTTTAGCCAGACTCTTTCCCCTACACTCACCCGTGGGGAAGACTATTTATCTCTATCTCAGCTATTCTGAACTACCTGGAACTCTTCATCTAAGGTTGGGTTCTCATGAGACTTTCCCCATCTCTGTTGAAAAGTCAGCTGTTGTTGGGGCAATTCAGGCCTTGGTAAGGCATCCGTTTTGATAATATTTCATGGTTTAGCTTTCCTGTCATAAGTGTAAGGTACAATAACCTTGATATTTTTTGTATGTGTATACTCCATGATTTTAGAAAGTTTCTCAGGCTACTTCATGTAATATAGAATGTCTATGTCCTTTTGCAATTTAGTAAGAAGCCTTTTCTGCTTGAACAACACGTTTACATTTCAAGAACAAGGCCCTCACTCTCTCCCTTTTAGAGGAGATTCTTAAGACATTTTTAGTTATCTTTATGGTTAGTTGTATTTATTTTTAGTTACCTTTATGTCTTTGGAATTCTAGGAGTTCATCATCAGTTGAAGAAAATCCACTTGGTGCTGAAAGTAGACAGAAAATTTAAAGGCAGAAGTTGTGTTGTGAGGTAAAAAATGAGGATGGAATGAAAGTTTAAAATTTTTTTGTGAGGATATGACTTTTTTAAGGCTAAGTCAGCCTTAAAATCACTAATAACACAAAATACTCATACACAGATTTTGGAGAATAAGAAATCTATCATATTCTAGTATAATGTCCAACACTCTTTCTTGTGACTTTCCCTCATTCTGAGCATCTATAGCTGTTGAGGACAGATCCCTGAATGGATGATTGTTAGTTTCTTTCCTTGCCATAGGCATTTGTTTAGAAAGAAGTCCTGCTGAGTAATACTATTTTGTGTATATGTACCACATTTTCTTTATCCATTTGTCAGTTGAGGAACACCTAGGTTGTTTCCAGGTTCTGTCTCTTATGAATATTGCTGCTATGAACCTAGTTGAACATGTCTTCCTGTGGCATGACTGAGCATCCTTTGGGTATATGCCCAAGATTAATATAACTGGGTCTTGAGGAAGACTGATTCCCAGTTTTCTGAGAAACCACCACACTGATTTCCAAAGTGGCTGTACAAGTTTGCAATCCCACTAACAGTGGAGGAGTGTTCCCCTTGCTCCACATCCTGCCCAACATAAGCTATCTTCAGTGTTTTTTGTTTTTGTTTTTGTTTTTTTTTTTAATCTTAGCCATTCTGGCAGGTATAAGATGATATCTCAGAGTTGTTTTGATTTACATCTCCCTGATGACTAAGGATGTTGAGCAATTCCTTAAATGTCTTTTGGCCATTTGATATTCTTCCTACTCAGCAGAAAAAACAATGACACCATAAAATTTGCAGGCAAATGGATAGAACTAGAAAATATCATCCTGAGTGAGGTAACCTAGACTCAGAAGGACAAACATGGTATGTACCCACTCATAAGTGGACATAAGAAGTAAAGTATAACCAGACAATGACCCACAACTCCAGAGAAGCTAGCTAACAAGGAAGACCCAAAGATGGATGTGTGGATCACCCAGGAAAGGAAATAGATGAGATTTCCATGAGTGAAATTGGGGTGAGAAGTGAACAATTTTGGAACGTAGGGCATGGGGGATGAGAACATAAGGGAATAGGATTGTTGAGCTGGAACAGAGATAGAGTGGTAAAACAGTGAAAACCTTGATGGAGGGAGATATCATGGGATAGAGAGAAACCTGGTGCGGTGCGAGGGAATCTGCAAGGATGTCCCCAGCTTAGATTACTAGAAATAGTGTAGAGGGTGCTTGAACTGAACTGGCTTGCCCCAGTGATCAGATTGGTGAATACCCTGTCATCACAGAGCTTTTCTCCAGTAACTGATGGAGGTAGATTCAGAGATCCACAGCCAAACACCAGGCAGAGCTCCAGGACTCCAGTTGGAGAAGACAGATTCTATGAGTGAGTGCTTCAGAATCATGTTGGGGAAACCTGCAGAAACAACCAAACCAAACTAGTGGGAACTCATGAAAATTTCATCAATGGCTGTGGAACCTTCATGGGACTGGACTAGGCCCTCTACATGGTGAGAGAATTGGTTAGCTTTGATTTGCTTGGGAGTCCCTCTAGATGTAGAACTGATTCATCCATCCCTGCTGCATGAGGGGGCTTTTTGGAGTCCACTTCCTATGATGAGACACCTTGTGCAACCTTGAGGCAGGGGGAAGGGCTTAGACTTGCCTTTACTGTATGTGCCTCCCCCGGGAGGCCTTGCCTTCTTGTGAAGGGGAATGGGAGGGTTGGTTGGGGGAAAGGCTGGGGGATGGGAGGAGGGAGAGGATGATCTCTGTTTGGTGTCTGAAATGAAAAAAAAAACTTCTTAAAAAATGAAAAAAAAAAGAACAAAACAAAACAAAAAAAGAAAAGAAAGAAGTCCTGCACATAAATTTGTTGTTTCCTTGACATATTCTTATCCAACATCCCATACTCACCAACTTCTATATTTACAACTCATTGCTAGCTTTCATATGATTGCATACAAATATTCTAAACACTCCGAATAATAAAAATGTAAAATGATATTTCAGGTTAGATTCTTGGCATCTTTCTGACAGTGTCTTTCTGCCACCTCCTGGTCACATTAGGCAAAGCAGTGTTATTCAATGGCAACCTCAATGCTCAAAGAGATTGCCTTACCCTCTACAAGGAAGTTATGGGGCTGGAAAGGTGGTAGGTGAGGGGGAGCAGGGTAGATTGGGGATAGCGGTAGTAGGGGATGGAGCCAGAACAGGAGTTGGTATGTAAAAGGAAAGGAATTTTTTAAATAAAAAAATAAAGCTATGCTAAACTAAAACAAGTGATTTGCCCAAATTGAATGCAAGCAACAACTCAGATTGAACAGACCAAATTCATCAAATATCTCAATACAACCTTCTATATGGAAAGTGTGATATAAGAAAGATTTGCCTTTGATTTGAAATAAATTGAAATAAAAATGCCTTTTACCTCCTGGTTATCTTCAAACCAATCTTTTCTTTCTTTCTTTCTTTCTTTCTTTCTTTCTTCTCTTTCTTTCTTTCTCTCTCTCTTTCTTCCTTCCTTCCTTCCCTTTTTTTTTTCTTTACAAAATTTGTAAAAATGTAGTATCACTTGAAAGAATGGAGACATTCTGTTTGTTTAAGGAATAAAAAGAGTGCTAGAGAGAAAAAATACCATGATGAAAATGCAAACTTTACCTATTGGCAGTTTCTTTCTTCACCAATGATGAAACCTGTATAGTTAGAAATATTTATTATTAAAATAAAACAAACAAACCAAATGAAAGAGCCAAAGCTGTCAGAAACAATATCAAAAGTAATTATTAAATATATAAAGTTTATCACATCTAAAGATGTTGAATATTTTAAAGTTTATTTATTTATTTATTTATTTATTTATTTTTATTATACATCATAGCTGCAGTTTCCTCATCTTGTGCTCTTCCCAGTTCCTTACTCCCCATCTGTCCAAATTCCAACTATTCATCCTTGTTTCTGTATAGGAAAGGGCAGGTCTCCAGTGAATATCAATAAAACATGGCATATCATATTTCAGTAATCTGAGCACCTCCCTATGTACAAAGGCTAGGCATGACCCAGTATGAGGAGTAGGGCCCTGAAAGCAAGTAACAGAGTTAGAGACAGATCCTGTTCCTATCATTGGCAGTCTCACAAGAGAACCAAATACACAAATGTAAAATATATGCACAGTGCCTCATTATTCCCATGCAGGCTTCCTGCTTTTCAGTTCAAGCCTAGTGCAACTATGAGCCCAGATAAGTTGATTCTGTGTATTTTCTTGTGGAGTTCTTGACTTCTCTGATTCCTTTCTCAACCTCTTCTGGAGGACTCCATAAGCTGGAGAATAAGCCTATGAGTACCTGGAGTACAAGGACCCACATGCTGGATGACCCAGAGACCTAGGACAGAAACAAATATGACAGGAGGAAGAGGAAAATATATCAAAGTAAAGAAGTAAAGATATTGTATCTTTAATAATTAAAAAAAACCACCCACAATGAAAAAATCTTCTCCAGAGGGATTCAGTGTGAAATTCTAACAAAATATTTGACAGAAAACCCAAAGCAATCCTTCACAAGCATGTTTAAACTTACAAAATTATGGAAAACCTGAAATTTTATTTTAAATGCTTGTTTTCTTACTAATATCAGAATATGTCATTTGAAGTAAAATTATATTGAAATATGACTTATAAGTATCATCAGAGACATCATCAACAATTCAATTGCCAGTTTAATATAGAAATATGAAATGAATCCTAAAGCATGCTGTCCAATGCTGCACAAATAAAATAACACCAAGTTCCACACAATCACACCAAAGATGGTGTACTATGAAAATTTAAGACAGGGTATCTGACATTCCTTCCTAACTACTGTTCTCAGAAAACCAGACAGAACAGAGAATTCTCTTCTCTTGATGTAAATTTCTATGAAAACCAAGAATTTACACAGGTATTGAGGCAGGAAATTTTTCCTGTTAGTTTTAAAAAAGAGAGACAGTGCTGGCTTGGTCTCTTCATCTTCACCATGATTCAATGGTTAGAACCAAAAAACAGGTTTGTGAATCTTTCCGGGTGTAGCATCAATACTCAAGGATATGTAAAAATAAGTTGCAACCATGAGTTGTGGCTCTTCCAGGATTACATCCCGCTGAAGCCTCAGGTGGAGAATCATAAGTCTGAGGGCAGACTAAATTATTAAACAGAATCTCAATAAAAATAAAACAAGAATTTTCCTTGTTGATGGTGAAATATGCAGTATTATACATGCTAGTCAAGCACCATACCATGAAGTTCTATCCATAGGCACTGGATTTGAAGAAGAATCTTTTAAAAATATTTTTATTTTATAATTAATATAATTTTATGTACCAGTCTTGGATTCCTCTGTCCTCCCTCTCCCAACCCCTAGCTCCTCCACCAACTACCCCTTGTTCCCACCTCCTCAAAGACAAAGTCTCCCCTGGGCATTCATCTCAGCCTGGTAAATTCAGTTGAGGCAGGTCCAATCCCTTCCTGCTTACAACAAGGCTGAGCAAAATGTCTCAGCATAGGCCCTAGGTTCAAAAAAGCCAGCTCATGCACTAAGGACAGGTCCTAGCCCCACTGCCCGGAGGTCTCCTAAATTGTTCAAGCTAATCACCTGTCTCACTGATCCAGAGTGCCTGATCCAGTTTCATAGGGGTTCCTCAGCTATTGGTTCACAGTTCATGGGTTTCCATTAGTTTGGTTATTTGTCCCTGTGCTTTTACCAAACATGGTCTCATTATCTCTTCCTCATAAAATCCCTCCTCTCTCTTGCCAATTGGACTCCTAGAACTCCCCCTGGGGTTTGGCCATTTATCTCTGCATCTTCTTCCATCAGCCATTGGATGAGAGTTCTATCATGACAGTTAGGGTATTCTGCCATCTGGATCACCAGCGTAGATCAGTTCAGGCTTTCTTTCGACCATTGCCACTACTTTAGAGACCTCTATAACACTCTGTTTCTTCCTATTCCCATGGGGTCTTTATTTATTGGTATCTCTTTCCTTGTTTTCCCACTCTGTTCCTGATCCAGCCAGGACATTCTACTCGCCTAAGCTCTCTTTCCCTCTACCCTTGCCCTCCATTATCATCCTTCTCATCCAGTTTGTTCATGTAGATCTCATCCATTTCTCTGTTGTTGGGCAATCCCTGTGTCTTTCTTAGGGCATTCTTTACTAGGTATCCCCCCTGGAATTGTGAGTTGCAGTCTGGTTATCCTTTAATTTGCATCTAGTATCAACTTATGAGTGAATACATCCCATGTTTGTCTTTCTGAGTCTGGGTCACCTCACTCAGGATGATTTTTTCTAGTTCCATCCATTTGCCTGCAAACCTCATGATGTCATGGTCTTTCTCTGCTGAGTAGTACTCCATTGTGTATATGTACCATATTTTCTTTATCCATTCTTCAGTTGAAGGGCATCTAGGTTGTTTCCTGTTTCATTACAAATAATGCTGCTATGAACATAGTTGAGCATGGGTCCATGTGGTATGATTGTGCATTTTTGAGTATATGCCAAAGAATGGTATAGCTGAGTCTTAAGGGAGGTTGATTCCCAATGTTCAAAGAAAGTGACATATTGATTTCCAAAGTGGCTGTACAAGTTTGTATTCCCACCAATAGTGTAGGAGTGGTCCCCTTGGTCCACATCCTCTCCAGCATAAGCTGTCTTCAGTGTTTTTGATCTTAGTCATTCTGACAGGTGTAAGATGGTATCTCAGAGTCATTTTTATTTGCATTTCTCTGATGATTAAGGATGTTGAGTAATTCATTAATTTTCTTTTACGCGTTTGAGCTTCTTCTGTTGAGAATTCTGTTTAGCTCTATAGCCCAGTTTTTAACTGGACTGTTGGTTATTTTGATGTCTAATTTCTTGAATTTTTTAATATATTTTGGATATCAGCCCTCTGTCAGATGTGGGGTTGGTGAAGATCTTTTCCCATTCTGTAGGGTGTCTTTTGTTTTTTTGACCATGTCCTTAGCCCTACAAGAGGTCCCATTTATTAATTGTTTCTCCCAGTGTCTGTGCTACTGGTGTTATATTTAGGAAGTGCCCTCGTATGTCAATGCATTCAAGAATACTTCCTACTTTCTCTTCTTTCAGGTTCAGAGTAACTGGATTTATGTTGAGGTCTTTGATCCACTTGGACTTAAGTTTTGTGCACAATAAAGATATGGATCTATTTGCAGTCTTCTACACATTGACATCCAGTTATGCCAGCACCACTTGTTGAAGATGCTTTCTTTTTTCCACTGTACAGTTTTGGCTTCTCTGTCAAAAATCATATGTTCATAGATGTGCAGATTAATGTCAGACTCTTCAGTTCCATTCCAATGGTCCACAAGTCAATTTTTATGCCAGTACCAAGCTGTTTTTATCACTGTAGCTCTAGAGTAGAGTTTGCAGGTATTGTGATGCCTTCAGAGGTTTTCTTTTTAATTATTCTTATTATTATTATACAAGATTCTTTTGGCTATCCTGGATTTTTTGTTTTTTTCATATGAAGTTGAGTATTGTTCTTTCCAGGTCTGTGAAGAATTGTGTTGAGATTTTGATGGGGATTGCATTGAATCTGTAGAGTGCTTTTGGTAAGATCGCCATTTTTACTATGTTAATCCTACTTATCCATGAGCATGGGAGATCTTTCCATTTTCTGACATTTTCTTCAATTTCTTTCTTCAGGAACTTAAAGTTTTTGTCATACAGATCCTTCACTCGCTTAGTTAGAGTTACCCCAATGTATTTTTTATCATTTCTGGCTATTGTAAAGGGTGATGTATCTGATTTCATTCTAAGCCCATTTGTCATTTGTATATAGGGGGGCTACTATTTTTTGAGTTAATCTTGTATCCTGCCACCTTACTGAAGGAGTTTATTGTCTGTTGGATTTTCCTGGTAGAGTTTTTGGGCTCACTCAGGTATACTATCATGTCATCTACAAATAGGGAAAGCTTCCTTTCCAATTTGTATCCCCTTAATCTCCTTATGTTGTCTTATTGATCTGTCTAGAACTTCAAGTATTGTATTGAATAAGTATGGGGAGAGCAGACAGCCTTGCCTTGTTCCTGATTTTAGTGGAATTGCTTTGAGTTTCTCTCCATTTACTTTAATGTTGGCTGTTGGCTTGCTGTAAATTGCCTTTATTATATTTAGATATGTTCCCTGTATTCCTGATCTCTTTAAGACCTATATCATGAAGGAGTGTTGAAGTTTATCAAATGCCTTTTAAGCATCTAGTGAGATGATCATGTGGTTTTGTTTTTCAGTTTGTTTATATGATGTATTACATTAACAGATTTTCATATGTAGAACCACCCTTGCATCCCTGGGATGAAGCCTTCTTGATCATGTTGGATAACTGTTTTTGATGTGTTCTTGGTGTCTGTCTGCCAATATTTTATTGAGTATTTTTGCATCCATGTTCATGAGGCAGATTTGTCTGTAGTTCTCTTTCTGTGTTGCATCTTTGTTTGGCTTGATAGGGTAATTATAGCCTCATAGAAGGAGTTTGGTAATGTTCCTTCTATTTCTATTGTGTGGAAAAATTTAAAGAGTATTGGTATTGTATCTTCTTTGAAGATCTGGTAAATTCTGGATTGAAACCATCTGGTCCTGGGCTGTTTTTTGGATTTAATCACTTTTAATTACTGTTTCTATTTCCTTAGGGCTTATTGGCCTATTTAAATAGTTTATCTGGTCTTGATTTAACTTAGTCATGTGGTACCTATCCTGAAAATTATCCATTATCCTGAAAAATACTCCAGTTTTGTGGAGTATAATTTTTTGAAGTATAACCTGATGATTCTTTGCATTTTCTCAATGTTAGTTGTTATGTCTCCCTTTTCATTTCTGGTTTTGCTTGTTTGGATGCTCTCTCTTTCTGCCTTTTGGTTAGTTTGGATAAGGGCTTGTCTATCTTATAGATTTTCTCAAAGAACCAACTCTTTGTTTCATTGATTATTTATATTGTTCTCTTTGTTTCTATTTCATTGATTTCAGCCCTCAATTTGATTATATTCTGATGTCTATTCCTCCTGGGTGAGTTTTTTTCTTTTTGTTATAAAGCTTTTAGGTGTGCAGTTAAGTCCTAGTGTGAGATCTCTCCAAATTCTTTATGTGGGTGTTTATTGCTATGAATTTCCATCTTAGCACTGCTTTCATAGCGCCCCATAAGTTTGGGTATGTGTTATATTCATTTTCATTGATCTTTAGGAAGTCTTTAATTTCTTTCTTTATTTCTTATTGACCCATTGGTGATTCATTTAAGCATTATTAAGCTTCCAAGATATTGTAGGCTTTCTGTAATTTTTGTTGTTGTTGAAATCTAACTTTAAACCATAGTGGTCTGATAGAACACAGGAGGTTATTCCAATTGTTTTGTAAATTTTGTAAATCTGTTGAGATTTTCTTTGTGACCAAGTACATGGTCAGTTTTAGAGGAAGTTCCATGGGGTGCTGAGAAGAATGTATATTCTTTTTTTTTTGTTAGGATGGGATGTTCTGTAGATATCAATTAAGTCCCTTTGAGTCAGAACATCAGTTAAGTCCTTTATTTCTTTGTTAAGTTTCGATTTGGCAGATCTGTCCAGTGGTAAGATTGGGGTGTTGAAGTCTCCCACTATTAATGTGTGGGATTTTATTCATGATTTAAGCTTTAGTAGTGTTTCTTTTACATATGTGGGTGCCCTTATGTTTGGGGCATAAATGTTCAGAATTGAAACTTAATCTTGATGGATCTTTCCTGTGATAAATATGTAATGCCTTTCTTGATCTCTTTTGATTGATTTTAGTTTGAAGTTTAATTTTCTGGATATTAGGATGGCTACACCAGCTTGCTTCTTAAGACCATTTGATTGGAAAGACTTTTTGTGGCCTTTTATTCTTAGGTTATGTCTATCTTTGAATTTGAGGTGTGTTTCTTTTATGCAGCAAAAAGATGGGTCCTGACTTCTTATCCATTCTGTTAGTGTGTGTCTTTTTATAGGGGAATTAAGTCCATTGATATGAAAAGATATAATGACCAGTGACTGTTCTTTCCTGTTATCTTTTGGTGGAAGTGTGTGTTTAGTTCTCATCTTAGGGGTTTACTGCTGTGGTGTTATCTCTTGTCTGTGTTTTCAAGGGTGTAACTGACTTCCTTAGGTTGGAATTTTCCTTCGAGTGCTTTCTGTAGGGCTGGACTTGTGGCTAAGTATTGCTTGTTTTGTCTTGAAATGTCTTGTTCACTTTGTCTATGATGATGGAAAGTTTTGCTGGGTGTATTAGTCTAGGCTGGCATTCATGGTCTCTTAGTGTCTGCATTACCTCTGTCCAGGTCATTCTGGCTTTCAAACTCTCCATTGATAAATTGTGTGTTATTCTGATATGTTTTCTTTTATAAGTCCCTTGGCCTATTTCCTTTGATGCTCTTAATATTCTTTCTTTATTCTGTAGGTTTATTTCTTTAATTATTATGTAGCAAGGGGACTTTTTTGGGGGTCTATTCCATATGGTGTTCTATAGGCTTCTTGTATCTTCATAGTTATTTCCTTCTTTACATTGGAAAAGTTATCTTCTATGAACTTGTTGAATAAATTTTCTGTACCTTTGAGTTGGTATTCCTCTCCTTCCTGTGCATGTATGTATAGGTTAATGTATGTATTTATACATTTATATATAATATTTAAGTGTATTATATATATGTATATATATTTCAAAACAACTATTCTTTTTACAAAATTGTCTAATGTTTTCATTAACAAATTTATTCTGCTACTTTTTCAAAACATAAAATTCACATTTTGGGTAAATATCAGAGCTTCATAGGCAACATCATCTCAACTCCCATATTCCCATCCCTCAGAGTCATGCATGGGTTTCTTTTTTGAAATGAAATGGAGTAAAGCCAAATGTTCTTGTTTGATCTCCCAGTGCACACACCATTTACAGACACAACAAATCACAGGTGACAAAACTTTGGCTAGAGTCTTGGAAATAATAACAGGGGATTCAATGGTTATATTGGGGATTCAAGTGCATGCTTATTCCTCAACGTGACTGTGTGCCCCTAGAAGCATGTCCCAGAGCTATCCTACAGGCAGGATTAATGTTAGTATTCAACTCTGATGTGATTATGGCACTAAAGTTGTAGAGGTGCCACCAGGGAGCCCTGTTATGTGTGTTTCCTCAAGCAATGAATCAGTAAAACCATAACTTTCTGGAATATGTACAGCAAATACTTAAATCTGATGCCCCCAAATGCTATAAGTAAGATTTTTAGCATCCGGTACTACTGTGCAAACATCCAGGAGTCACATCTGATACAAACTTCAGATCCTCCCCCAAACATGTATCAAAACCCTCCAGAAATAACTGGGCAATGATCTGGTGTGGTACAAATAATTCTGATAGCTATACCCCTTGGCATTTTATCCCAATGTCCATTTGCACTGGTGAACTGAAACAGTTTCATGACACTCAGGAAACTGACACAGTCACAAGGAGCAAATTCAGGAACCCAAACATCACTCACCCTCCTGTAGTTAAGCATCATCCCAACAAAAGGCAGAGGTTTCTAGCCAGGAATTCTTTGCTTCTAAAAAGTCCATGAAAAGAGGTCCTATAACTAAAATATGGAGGAGAAAACCAGGTCATAATATTCTTAAACACACACATATATACTCACACATGAACATACATAAAAACACACTTGTATACATGCACATACATAAATACAAACATTTTACATGCACATTTCATAAATACAAACATTATACATATTTACCTATGTACATATATAAATATCAATATCCACTCATGTACAAACCTAAGTATACATATTCACATATGTCTTTACTATGTATATTAGCCAGTATATTTGTACATATTGATTTCTCTACCCTTGGGTGCATATATTGAAAATTACAAGATTCTGTCTGGCACAGATAAGGCCTAAAGGTTCATGCATTAAACTAACAAAAAGCTCTGACATGCACAGTAGTATCCTGACCCAGAGTACCCTGAAACTAGACCCTCAAGATGACTACTGTTGACATATGACCCAGAGCCAACCAGGAAACACCAGGGCAGCTGGAAGCAGACCCTGCCAAAAAATATACACATAATTGCCTCAGTTCTTTGTTTAATAAACAAGATTGCTTACAACCTCCCAGAGACTGTGTAGTTTGGTTCTGTGTCTACTCACCCCCTACCCCTGGGATCAGAGTCAGTTGGACCCCAGGTGCAGAGCAATCAACATTTTGGCGCGCTCTCTCTCTCTCTCTCTCTCTCTCTCTCTCTCTCTCTCTCTCCTTTTCCCTCAGCGGTCTTTAGAGCACATACTGTTTACTTTCAATTCCTTTCTGCGTTTCCTCATAGGGCTGGTCACCTAGGAAACGGGGTCAGGTCTTTTCTGTCTAGAGACACCATGTGGGGAAGTCCCCCACAAAGCACTTACACTAGGTACCACAAACACATGCCTTTTCTGTCATTTCAGGCCCAAGACTTCAGGAGGGCTCCTCCAGGCCTCTGAACCAATTGAAGTTTCTTGTCTGGGGCTACTTTTCAGGAGAAACTATAGGGCTCTCAGCTGGCTATAGGAACCCTGACAGCCACTTTGGGAGATGGTTGAAGGCTATAGTCTGTATTGTCCTATCCTGGAATCAGGTTACATGTTCACCAGTTAAAAGACATAAGGAAGGTGACCCGTATCTGTAATTCACTGGAAGGCTTTCTGGCTACTCCCTGTAGGAATCTCCTGTTCCCTCCCCACCGGGTGGAGTGGGACCATTCCTCTGGTGGTATGCCAGTTCCTTTATTTCTATTGTTCACTTGTCTGCCATCTCCTACCTTTCCCACCCACCCTTCTCCTGCCTTTGTTCTGTCAGGGTTTGACCCCATTCCAGTCTGTCGGGGACCTATAGCCTCTGAGTACAGGGAGCCACTTTAGCTGTTGTGGCTAGCTGCTTGTAGGCCCACCCAGGAGCAGCATTCCTCCTTGTCCCTGGTGCCCTCAGTGAGCCCAGGGAGAGTCTGTAGCTGTCCAGGCTGGCTGTGGGATGTTCAGCCCAATAGCCCTCCCGCCCCCCACCCCACAGTCGCTGCATCTGTCCCAGCTGCCTTCTGCAAGCTTTGGCAGCCAGCTACAGGCTGTCTGACTCAGCAACTGTTATCCAAGCCAGCCTGTCTCTGCCGCACTGAGTGAGTGCAGGGTATCTATATCTGCTCTGAGCTGCAGGAGCCTCCTGTAGGCCAGCTGGCTCCCCTGCCCACCTGCCCACCAGAAGCAGTGGCTCCTGGCTTGCCTGGCACCATGTGACTGCCCTGTTTGTGCCCAGCTGTAGGAATCCACAGTTGCTGAAGGCCCAATACCAGGGTACAAGGAGATAAGCCTCCTTTTATTTTGGAGGGGGGTTTTCGAGATAGGGTTTCTCTCTGTAGCTTTGCGCCTTTCCTGGATCTTGCTCGGTAGACCATGCTGGCCTCAAACTCACAAAGATCTGCCTGTCTCTACCTCCTGAGTGCTGGGATTAAAGGTGTGCGCCACCACTGCCCAAGATAAGCCTTCTAAAACAACCTTTCACTCGGTTCACTGGAAGGATCTTGATGGCAATCAGGGGTGATTTTGCCCTATTGTAGTTGATACACACCTGTATGCTTTGGGGTCATAACCTATTAGAAGAAACAGGGGCTATGCTTACCACAGATGATAAAGCCTTTTATGAGGATATAGTATCGCATGCATGATAGGTCAATCAGGTAGAAATTCTAGCCTTCACCCCCAATTCTAATGGCCACTGCCCTTCCACAGATATAAATATTCCAAGGCCCATGCCATTAAATTGGACATCACAGAAGCTTGTGTGTGGATCAGTGGCCTATTATAGAACCCAAACTATCAGAGTTGAGAAAATTAGTTGAAGAGCAATTGTCATTGGGCCATATTGAACCGTCCCATAGTAGATTTAACATGCCCATTTTTGTAATTAAGAAAAAGTTGGGAAAATATCGCCTTCTGCAAGACTTAAGGAAAATCAATGCACAGATGGAAAAAAATGGGCTCCCCTCAAGCAGGGCTACCACACCCAGGTTTTATTTCACCAGGGTGACATATTCTTGTAATAGATATCAAAGATTGCTTTTTCTTAATACTACTGGCTCCAGAGGACCGAGAGGGCTTTGCTTTCACTGTCTGGAAGCCCAATGTTAAAAAACTTGCTTCCCATTATTTCTGGAAAATGTTACCCCAGGGTATGAAAAACAGTCCCGTAATCTGCCAATTGTATGTTCAACAGGCCTTGGGTAGAGTCACTGATGAGGTATTAATGATTCACTCTATGGATGATATTCTTTGGCCCACTCAAGCAGACAGAGACTTAGGACCTAGGAGCCCTGCACCTCAAGGTTGCCCCAGAAAAGGTACAATGGCAACCTCCATTTGCTTCTTTTGGCTAACAAATTAGCCAAGTCATCCAACCACTCAATGCCTCTATTATAATCTAAGAGTCTTACTCTCTTATAGACCTCCAGGAACTCTGTGGCACCATTAATTGGCTCAGGCAATTTCTCCCAATTCCTGATGAGGATATGAGACAACTGTTTTCCCTTCTTGAGGGGCATACCTCCCCCTCTGCAAAGATCCAATTGACAGAGGGGGCCAAGGATCTGTTAAAGAGGGAGTTAACTTGCCTATAATGCCTCCCTAAGAAGCTATAATCCAAGTATTCCCTCAGATAGCCCTAGTCCATTGGATTAAGGGTAGTGTATTGGGAGCATTGTGGCAATCAGGCCCACTAATCTGGATACATCTATCACATTCTGAGTTATCCCATATCATCTCAAAGTTTGATAATAACTTTGAGATAGGCAATAAAACAAGAGCAACTGCAAAGAGAATCATGGGTGTGAATCAGACAAGATTGTCCCCACTTCTCCCTCCAAAATATTCAACCCTTATGGGCAGACTCCCTTCCCTTCCAGAAAATGATGACAGGTTTTTCAAGGATCTTGGATAACCACTTCCCCCAAGATGAACATTTGTCAGTCCTGTAATTTCTTGACTTAACTGTAAGTCCATGTGCTAATCCTTTGAATGTCCCTCTCCTTCAAGTGGCTATAGCTTTTACAGATACCAATAAGACCAGTATTGGCTTAATAATAACCATGCTTAATGATAAAAAAAAATACTCACCCAACTCAACCTAGGCTCTGTTCAATTGGGAGAACTTCTGGCCATCCTTAAAGTACTGAGCAAGTCAATGCCCATAAACATTTTTTTTTTCAGACAGCCAATATGTGATCCAGGCATGTAAGCTGTTGTCCTTAGCAAAAGATCCTTAGAGATCCCATCTCCATGACCATGAAAGCAGTACAAGACATTCTAGAGAATAGAAGGCATCCCTGGTATATATCTCATATTCAATCACACTTGGGAATGCCAGGAAGGCTGGCTGATTGAAACCTTTGTGTAGATAAAATGATCATGACTCTGTGGCTGCCAGTGCTGGAGCAGGCCAAGCTCTTACACCAACAGTTAATCTGCCACCTCATAACCTCCATAAACTTCTTCCTGTCTTGCCCCTGTCCAGTTGTAAGCACCTAGCACAAATCTACAACACCTGTGCTCCCCTAGCATCCCTTGGACCACTAAATAGAGCAGGAGTCAACCCTAGGGGTCTAACGCCCAATGCACTGTGGCAAATGGATATTACTCACCACCCACCCTTTGGTAACTTAAAATATATACACATAATACTAGAGACATACTCGTCATTTACCTTTGCCCTAGCACAGACTGGGGAAAAAGCCTCCTAGATAATCAAGGCATTAAAAACCACTATGATGGTCATGGGACTGCCTTGGAGCATAAAAACTGATAATGGCCCAGCATTTACCTCTCAACAGTTTAAGCATATCCTTAAGGAATGGAAAATAGAACACAACACAGGTATTCCATATAACCCCCAATGACAGGCAATTGTAGAAAGGACAAACTGCTCACTAAAGGATGACTTACAAAAATACCTAAGGAATTGAAGAGGGATCCACACTTGGCCCTCGTGGAAGCTCTGTTTAAGAACTTCTTTTCATTTGATGATAAAGGCCTAAGTCCAACCTATAAGCACTGGGCCTCTCTTCCTAGAGAAACATCACTCTCTCTAGTCAGATGGAGAGACCTTATATCTAATCTCTGGCTATCTCTTGCTCCAATATTAACATGTGGGTGAGGATATGCTTATGTGTTTCCAAGGGTCAAGCTAAGCCAATATGGATGCCATTCAGAGATATATAAGGTCTGCTATGGATCAAGAAAATCTCAAAGAGAATCTCACCCTTTGCTGACAGCCTTATTACTGATCCTGCCAAAGACTGTTCAGGCTGAAGATCTATGGGCATTAGTTCCTGCCCCACCTATCCCAATCCCAATGCCTGTTGTGGTAACTGCCCCTAATTTCCAGGGAACTTATACTACTAGCAAAATCTTGGGCCTGCCTTATACCCCATTTCAAGACTCTTTTAATTATTCATTTGGATCTTATGATTGAACAAATATCCTTTGCTTTGATGCACATAATAGACTTGATGCTTCTGGGTGCATCCCTTTCTCCTCTTATGCTACAGGAGTTTTTACAGGATTATGAGGGCTAATTTGAAAAAATGACTGAAGTTATGCAGAGTATAATATAATGGGCCCCACATTCCTTTTGTCTAAATCCAGGGGAATATACTACCAAGATTGAAATACCTATTAACTGGGATCATTGACTTCCTGATTTTGTACCCTATCCCTCATATGGAAAGTCTAACTTGGGGCTTGGGATCCAGACACCAGAAGATGGTGTGGCTACACTATCTGGGAATAGTACTACATCAAAAACTACTGATTATTACCTCATAAGACAAATGAAAAAAGGCCAGAACTGTCTTTGGGGCATGGCCTTTATGAGGCCCCCATGCCTGTATGGATTTAAAGCCCTTTCTGTTTATAAAAGAAGACATTTATTTCAATGGAGATTATACCTTTTTATATTATGACACCATCTCTGCTTCTGACAGAGTTACAAATGATCACTGTGTGCTGTGGATATCACTCTGTATAAATAAAATGCTGATTGGCCAGTAGCCAGCCAGGAAGTATAGGCAGAAGAAGCAGAGAAGAGAATTCTAGGAACAGGACTCAGGAGATGCTGCCAGCTACTGCCATGAGTACCAACATGTAAGATACTGGTAACCCACAAGCCATATGGCAAGGTATAGATTTATAGAAATGTGTTAATTTTAAAATGTAAGAACTAGATAGCTAGAAGCCTGATCCATTAGGCCAAACAGTTTAAATAATATAAGAGTCTGTGTGTTTATTTTATAAGTGGGCTGTGGGAGTGCTGGGGCATGGTGGAAGCTGGAGAGAAACTGCAGCTACAACTATGTTGTCATGTGAAAACATTTTGCCTTCTCTGCCATACCTCTAAGTATAAAGACCCCCTTTTTCTTTATCATAACCAATTCTTCCATGCAATGCTAAATTGTACTCAGGACCTAGATAAGCTAGGAGCCTGCTGGAAATTGAGGAGGCCTAACAAGCAGTAGTGGTGTACCTCTCCGCTTTCCTTTGGGTATCTTTGACCAACATAACACATTTCCATAGAGTGGAATTGGTGGGGAAAAAAACAGAATAAAAAGAGACTTTGGAATAACAGCAGCTATAATGGCCTTTATTTTGATTGTTGTGGCAGGTGGCACAGCAGCCACAGCCTCCCTGGTTTAAGTGGGAGCCACTGCCTGAACACTTAATAAGGCCATAGAAGAATCAGCCTGATCATGAAACACTCAAAAGCTATACTAAACATCTAATCAGCTGTACTCAATTTACAGCAACTACTATGGAAGAAGAAATACAGACACAGTAAGAGGAAACTGTGATCTCCAATTTGCCTCATTTTGTTTAACTCCTTACTCAATCTCAAATATAACAAAATCCAGGGAAATCATATTGGTGTTGTGGAACAACGAATTCTTAAACATTTCAGTACAACTCTCTAATGATATCTTAAGCCTAAACTCCATATGTGTGAAACCACAGGAGGTGTCTATGACATTCTTTACACAAATTTGTCATCACATAAAATCAATCCTAGATTCTTCAAAAATTATGGCATGAGGAATGATAGGGGAATGACACTCTTAATAATTCTGTTGCTTAAGTGTTCCCTACAGTATGTTTTCCTCCAGTGCCACATCAAGAAAATGACCCTGCAACTGCTAATGGCTCTGGAACACCCTGTTCATCATCTACCTAAGGATGTGATAAGAGCTTGGGTCATGGAAGTTTGTGACGTCTCTGTCTGATGCCTCTTGCACCCTAGGTGCTTTCCAAGGGAACCACCCTTTGAGGGCTGGTAGACAGAGATAGGTAAGAGCCTGTCAGTCAGGCCAACCTAAGTCAGGCACAGTCACCATGTTGGGGAACCTCTGATGTGGGGACAACAAGAATAGAGCAAAGAACTCTAATTTCCACTAGCAGCCACAAAATAAAACAAAAAGGGTGATATGAGGCAGATAAGACCTAAAGCACTGGTTCATGCAATAAGCTAACAAAGAGCTCTGACACGCACAGTAGTGTCCTGACCCAGAGTACCTGAAACTGGACCCTCAAGATCACTGTTGACCTATGACCCAGAGCCAACCAGGAAATACCAGGACATCTTCAAGCAGAGACAGCCAAAAAGTACACACATAAATACCTCAGTTCTTTGTTTAATAAACAAGATTACTTTCAACCTCCCAGAGCCTGTGTCATTTGATTCTGCATCTATTCACCCTCTGCCCCTGGCATCAGAGACAGTGGGACCCCAGCTGCTGAGCAAGCAACAGTTATGGTATATATACTTCTTCTCATTATTTTTAAAATTTTATTATATATGAAAATTTTAATTTGTGTGCTTCTGTGGTCTCCATTTCATGTCATTGCATTGGGAGGAAGGTACGAGGATAATTTTCATGAGTTATTTCTCTCCTATCATAACATGGGTCACACTGGTCAAATTCAGCTGGTCAGACTGGGTGTCAGGTTCCTTTCCCACTAAAATATCATTGCAGATCTATAACTTTTTTCTGAGTGAAATAAATAAGAATAGTCTGATTAATAGAATTAAAAATAAGAGATCTGATGGTATTTGCTTTATTAAAAATGAATTACTTCTAGAAAGATGAAGTGCACAGATATTAAAACATTAAAATTATGTGAGATAGGGTTTTAGCTTTGCCAAGAATTGTATGATATTTTTAAATTCTTGTCTGATTCAAAAAATGCCATTCTTAATGCTTTCATATTCCTTTGCATGATAAATAGGATTTGAATATTTTTAATTTTCCTTCTGAAATGACTACCATATAAGGACTACTAGGATAAAACTTTTCTTCTTTTATCAGTTTCTTTTGATAATTCTAACCAGGCAAATAAATGATTTGTACTTTTGAAAACTAATAAACTTTAAGTCATTGAAGAAAGACATTGACAATTACTCTAAAAGATATAACATTCTCCGATCCTCTCTGATCAGTGGGATGAGTATAGTGAAAACTGCTCTGCTACCCAAAGCCTTCTACAGATTCAATGCAATACCCACCAAAGCACATCCAACACAAGACTTTACAAAGATTAAAAATGAAGTCCAGCTTCACATAGAAACCCAGACACATATACAGATACACAATGTCTTAGTTAAAGTCTCTTGGAAAGACTCCATGACCATGGCAACTCTTCTTAAGGAAAACATTTAATTGGGATGGTTTATAGTTTCAGTGGTTTAGTCCATTCTCATCATGGTGGGTGGCATGCAGGCAGAAATGTGCTAGAGAAAGCTGAGAATCCTACATCTTGACTTGCAGGTGACAGGAAAAGATCTGAGACACTGGACATAGTTTGAGCATAGAGGGTCTCAAAGACAACCCCACAGTGGCACACTTCCTCCAACCAAAACCACGACTCTACAATGCCACTCACTATGAGCTTATGGGGATCAATTGAATTCAAACTAACACAATGCATACAATAACAAAACCTATGAATAATAAAAATTTACTGGTAGTATCACCATCCCAGACTTCAAGTTGTACTACAGACTTTGTAATAAAAATACTATGACTGTCATAAAAACAGACACATTGACCAATGGGATTGAACTGAAGACTTATACATAAGTCCATACTCACTTCCATCATTTTACACAAAAGCAAATAATTCACACTGGAGGAGAGATAGCATCTTTATTAGTGGTGCTGATCAAATTGCTTGTCTGCATGTAGAAGAATTCAATTTGATTCATGTTAAATACCCTGAAAAAAAAAAAAAAAAGACCTCAACATAAGGCCGAACACTGTGAATCTGATAAAACAAAAAGTGTGGAATACACTTGATCTCATTGGCACTGATAGTATTTTCTAATTAACACATTAATAGCACAAGAACTAAGATCAATGATTAAAAAATGGGACCTCATGATGCTCAAAATATTTGGTATGGCAACAGACACCCGTATCCATACAGAGAGACACTGCACATATTGGTAAAATATCTTTATCAAATATATATCTGGTAGGAGGTTAGTATCTAGGATATATGTAGAACTTAAAATAAATGAAAATTAAGAAAATGAACAGTGCAATTTTAAAATTGGGTATAGAGGTAAGCAGAAATGCCGCGGACTGAATCTCAGCTAGACCACCAGAACAAGGGAGAACGGGGTGAGGGTACTCAGGATAAGTGGGATTTGGCGAATGACAGACAGCCACAGACATGAGAGTATGATGTGAAGCTGCTGCAATTTTAATCAGACCAAGCAGTGAATTTTATACAGTTACTTGAGGAAACATGGCAATAGGCCAGTAAGGTGATAGACTTAGAATCAACAATATAGTCACACAATTTTCTCAGAATGATTAACAGATCTCATGAGTGTGGCTTCATCTTGGCATCCTGTTCTTCTCCACATCTCTCTATTAAACGCCAGTCTACTATTGAGAGAAGTGAGCTTAGTTATTCTTCAAGAATAACTGTTTCATCTGCTGTTCCATTGCACATCATAAGCCATTGGCCCACTCCCTGTTCAGCTGCCTTTGAAGAAAAGCACACGGTACCTTTTACAGATTGCAAAGGTCACTCACTTCAGGGATGGTGCCATATTGTCCTGGCTTCAGAAGATGCCTTTTGTTAAAGCCACAACCACACTTGTTTTGGCAAGAATTGGTAGTCCTTGGTTTCATGTCCTGTCTGTCCTGTTTGTCAGCAGTTGATTCGAGGATACTTTGTTGTACAGTGGCTAACTTTTGCCACAATGAAAGTTAGCTCCATATGCAGTTTCTTCAATGCCCATATTTTCTCTGAAGTAGATTGGTACTGCCAGGAGCCATCATGTCTCATAGTCATAGCAAAAAAGAAAAATTCTTAAGTTATTAAAACATTTTAAATGCCATATTCTGTAGATCTCTGAAGGGTTTGAAGATGACCTATCTAAAATATATCTGTTTGATCTTGAAAACACACCTAATATGACTACAAGTTCAATTGTAATGTCTAACCACTAATTTTCATTTCTATATATCCTAATAGTTGGTAATACTAACATTCAAGGATTAGCAAATTGCATTACATTGTTAAATGAATGGTATAAATAAAATATCTCAAGCAAGATTAGAAATACGTGTATGGTATATTCTAACAATCTCAATCTCAATACTAATAATTTGTATATAATATAAAACAATCCAATTGAATGTAAAGTATTTAAAACTAGTAATTGTCTTTTTCTTTTCTTTCTTTTTTTTTTAAGCAAGCACCTTTTGCTTAGCCCTTTTCCTAACCCTTAACAACAACTTGTAACCAACCCTCCTAAACAATGAAAACTATCCCAGACCCAATACCCATAAAAAGACCAAAAAACCACCCACCCTACACCACCCCTTTGGGAATGTGGGCATCGAATTCTTAAAATTGCTTCCTGCTGGGTATGGGCGAAAAAGAAAAATTTTGGGTTAATTGACAAATTCTAGGAAAGATAACTATATTCTTTGTTATCCATAATGCCAAAGTTCAGGGTTTATCTCCAGTCCTTATTCAAGTAGTCTTTGAAACTGGATCATCTCAGCTAGCCATTTCAGAATTGCTCTAAGTACTTTGTAGTCCAAAGCTGATCTGTAGATGATGTTTGTCAGCTTAGTGATATTATTTTCCACGTGGAATTGTCGTTGTGGGGCCCCATCTTCTTCCTGGAGATTTCAGTTGAAGTTAGGCCTGGCTGTGATTTCCTGCAGAAAACTGAAAAGAGACTCGAACACAAAGACATGTATAGGCAGCTAAACGAAGCCCTTTCTCTAGAATTAATTAGTACTCATATGACCATTATTATCTTAACAAAGTTTAATATATACATATATATATATATATATATATATATATATATATATATATCTTGTGAATTTTGATATAAAATTCATACTTTAAGAAAAGTTTAAAGAATCAGAATAGAGTCAAAGAATTGAGATAAGTAATAGAATAGTCCCTTAATTAATTTGGTTTTTCTCCTGTCCCATGTCAGAAGATGGCTCTTTCTTCTGGTATGATACAGGGAGTTTTCATTTTCCTTTTAACAACATGCTTGAGTTTAAAGGAGGAGAGAGCCATTCTCCAACTCCAAAATCAGCTTGAAGCTTTAATTGAACCGGGACTACAAGAAGACTAAGAGTATTAATTTTTTAGAGAAGAGCAGAAACAAACATTTAGGAAGATTTATGAAATTTTGTAGATGATATACCAATAGGCCATTTTACTCTTTTTTCCTGGGACAGATGATTTGTCCTTTTTCTTCAGTTGTCTCATTTGTCCAGTGTTCTTCAGATTCCTTAGCCTTCATTCTCCTAAAAGACAAAAACAAAAACCCTTCCCCAAGACTAATTTTGGGGAGGTCCCCTTTTGGCAAGTTACATCTGATTAAATGAAAAGGCATGTATTAATGGTATAAGTGAGTTTAAACTGGATGGTCATGTTGGTTGATGAACTATCTCCTCTTCTAATTAAGAGGTCTCTCTTGTTCAAATCGAATCTTTATCAGTTTTGATGGTACCCACAGCTTATCTTCTCCTGCAGAAACAAAAGCAAAACCTCGTCCCCAATGTAACACCTGCCCTGGTTTCCATTCTGAGGTCAGCACATCCTTGAAGTATATAGGCTGATTTAATTCTGTTGTTTTTTCTATTAACCAATGTCTCTCTGCAGCTGTTGTTCCTTTCTCATTAGCATTGAGAAAATTCAGAGTTAATAGAGCATTGTGCAGTCTATTTCTGGGGGATTTTGTTACCCCTTTCTGTTTATTTATCATGTCCTTTAGAGTTCTGTTGTATCTTTCTATAACTGCTTGGCCTGTAGGATTATGTGGTATGCCTGTAATATGCTTTATATTATAATAAGCAAAAAACTGTTTCATTTTAATAGAGACATATGCTGGAGCATTGTCAGTTTTAATTTGTGCAGGTATACCCATGATGGCCATAACTTCTAGCAAATGAGTGATTACAGAATCAGCTTTTTCAGAATTCAAAGCAGTTGCCCATTGAAATCCTGAATAAGTATCAATAGTATGGTGCACATACTTCAATTTTCTAAATTCTGCAAAGTGAAACACATCCATCTGCCAGATTTCATTCCTCTGAGTACCCTTTGGGTTACATCCTGCTGGTAATGGTGTCTGATTATAGAAGGAACAAGTATAAGAACAGGATGCCAAGATGAAGCCACATATACACAGCCAAGAAAAATGGACAGCTGAATTGAAAAGACATCAATAATTTCCAGAATTTAAAATCCTGAATCTTGACATGACACTAATGGAATTCAGGTGTTTCTGGTACATGGACTGCTCTCACCAAATGTGAGGTCAAACTGTTGACCTTGTATACATCTTAGTTCACAAAAGAGTCTGTCAGATACGCTAAGCCTGTAGGCTGAAGATGATGCCCCAACACTGTGGAAAAACCTCAGGTGACTGTCCAGGCAGCTGGCTGTTTCTGTCAACTCACATTTTTTTTGAAGCTGCTTGCATGCACTTCTTGTTTTTATTTTTTATTAGGTAGTATTATTTCCTTCTTGGGTCTCTGAGGGAGTTGAAGATCAGTTAGTTATAGTTATAATTATCTTTGTTAAGGATTTCAGAAAAACTCACTAAGAACTGTAAGTGTATAAATTTGAAAGACATTATAAGACAGTTCCGTTAGCTATATAAGTTAGGATAAAAAGTGAATTAGGTACATTCTGGACTTACCAAAATAGGATAGATAATGGAATTATTATTTTCTCTGAATTTGTCAAATACAAATGGACTAGACATTGTTTAGGTATTTATTGTTTGTATATATGGTATATATAGTTATTGTACTTTTATATATAGTTTTTCTTATATTAGTTATAACTTTTTCCTTTTTTCTTTTTATTAAAATAGAAAAGGGGAAATATAGTGATATTTTATTTGTATTGAAATGTGATTTTATTTGTATGTCAATAAAGTTGCCTTGAGGTCAGAGCAAGCCAGAGCAGAAGCCGAGCATTAGTGGGGCACGCCTTTAATCCCAGCACTTGGGAGCCAGAGCTAGGTGGATCTCTGTGTGTTCAAGGACACAGCCAGCATGGCAGACACACGCCTTGAATCTCAATACCAACCATAGACAACCTGGAGGTCTGTACAAACAGGCAGTGACAAGGAGGTCATGTGGCTGGGTTTACAACCAACGAGAAAACAGAACAGAAAGTCTTTAAATAGACAGGACGCACAGAAGTAGGTCTCTTGTGGAGAGGAGGAACCACAGAAGCAGTGAAGGGTAAGGTTTTCTGCTTTTGCTCTGACCTCGTGGTTTTTAACTCTGCAATCGGTTCTGTGTTTCTTATTTAACAAGCTGGTTACATCTACACTGGATGCTTGCACAAAGGTACATGATGCTAAAAATTTTACATATAGAATTTGGGAGGATCAGATTTAAGTATTTTCTTATTCCAGAAAATTATGGTTTTACTGATTCAGTGCTTGAGGAAACATACATATCAGGGCTCCTGGGTGGCACCATTACAACTTCAGTGCCATAATCATATCAGAGTTGAATCCTAACATTAATTCTTCCTGTAGGATAGCTCTGGGACATGCTTCTAGGGGCACACAGTTACTTTTGAGGATAAGCATCTACTTGAATCCCCAATATAACCATTGCATACCCAGTTATTATTTCCAAGGCTCTAGCCAAGGTTTTGCCAACTGTGATTTCTTGTGTCTGTAAATTCTATGTACACTAAGAGATCAAACAATATCATTTGGCTTCATTCCTTTTCATTTCAAAGCAGAAACCCATGCATGACTCTGAGAGATGGGAATATGGGAGTTGAGATGATGTTGCCTATGAACCTCTGATATTTACCCATAATGTGTGTGGGATGACTTATCCCTAACAGGCTTGTGTGCCATCCTGCCCAAACAAGTAAAATAGATACTTTCTGAGAGCCAGCCTGGGTCTGCCTAAGGGTCTGAGCAACAGCAGCTGAAACATGATTTCAAGATGACCTGGACCAATGAGAGGCAGCCATGTCACACCAGCTGATGCATATTCATCAGACTTGTTCCCAGGGTGAGGTGGAGGGTATATAAGGCTTGCCTCTTCCTGAATAAACTGAGGTTGTTGTTTTGACCTTTTTCCCAGAGTCTGTGTAGTTTGACTCTGCTCCTACTTGGCCCCCACCCCCAAAGGGAACAACAGCAAGGACCCTGCTACAAATGTGAATTATATGTCTTGAAACATATATATGTATATATAAATGTTTATATATTTTATATATAAATGCATACACACACACATAAACCAACACAGACATGCACATATGCATATGTAATTATGCCTGTGAATTTATACAGAGCTTTTGTGGAATGTTATCTAAAAGGAAGGACTTCTGGACTGTCCCAAGCTTAAACAGAAGAGACCAACAACAATGACTATGTACATACGGCACTCTTAGAATATTTCCTTTCCAAAAACTCGAGTCCTATTCATAATATCATAATTTTCCAAACCAAGGGCTTCTTTGCTTTATTTTCTAAAAATTTCATAATGCCCCAAGTTTGAGAAAGCAATAAATTTCCCTCATTTTTCCGGTTGACCCTTTTAATTGATGTCCTTTGAAATGCACTTTTTGCATTATATTTTGTTTCATTTGGGTTATGTGTCAAGCAGTGCCGCCTCTTGTGAAGACTGATCCAAAGCTTGCTGTGTAAATGATGGCCATGGATTCATGTATCTCCTTATTCAATTCTTGTGTGTACCACAATATCTAAATGATGTAGTTAATCAAGAGAGTTGGGCATCAAACCCAGGGCTTTGCTTTTCTTAGGCAGGATCTAATTCCACAGTAATAAGGGTCTTGATTGGTCTGTATCTTTGATGATCCATGGGCAACTAGACTTACTTTATTCAGTATCTTATAAGAGATCCTGCCTCCATTTATCTTTCCTTATGTCCCTTTAAAATGTATGGAATGCATAAATTCAGAGATGTATAATATGTGCTCATAATCCAGTAGAGTGTTATCTGTCTCATAGCGATTCACCCTGGGTAAAAGAGAAATTATTTTATATCAAATATTTGCAGCTAATGTGTGCTTTTCAAATACAGGTGGGAGGAAAAACAGATATGTGGATGTATGGTTATTTTCTGTCAAATTATTTGTGGATTTTATTTTTAGTGCTTCTTTAATTGTTCGAGATTATTATATAAGTACATTTTCCTCTTCCCTTTCAGTCTTCAAATCCTCCAATAAATGCTTCCTTGCTCTCTTTCAAATTCATAGTATCTCTTCTCTGTCTACATATATTACTCTTTTGTATGAATTCAGTGGTAATTGATAAGCAATAGTTGTACTCATTCCTGTGGGAGAAAAGTTCCAGGATTCCTTTGTTGCTTGTCGTTCTTTTAGTAGACTTGACACTTCCTAAGGATTTCTCATTGTTTGTTTTTTGAGACCAGGTGTCAGAATATCCAAGGTTGGACTGGAAGTAACTCTGAAGTCCAGGTTGGCCTAGAACTCACTGTCTTGCATATCTGTCTGTTGTCTTAGAGGTCTGTGACATCACACTTTGCTGAAGTATCTATTTCTCTTTATTTTCTGTTTATACCTAATACGAGGCAAAGGGTACTTAATAAATATGTATATGAATATTTGATTTAACAACACTATTGAATTTGAGGAAGAGGAGTAGAATGTGTTACAACACCTCATTACTTTATATATTATTATTATTATTATTATTATTTGGTTTTTCAAGACAGGGTTTCTCTGTGTAGTTTTGTGCCTTTCCTGGATCTCACGCTGTAGACCTCCAAACTCACAAAGATCTGCCTGCCTCTGCCTCCCTAGTGCTGGGATTAAAGGCATGTGCCACCACTGCCCGGCCCTTCTGTATTTTTGATTAATTACCTTTGGTGATGGTTGAACCAACAGTAGAAAACATTATCTTTCACAGCTGCTGGAGGTTTAGTGAGAACCTGGGAAGAAGTGATATCACTATGCTGTGTGCCATCAGCAAGGTGGAAGATATTCTGCCCCTTCAAATCTTCATCATCAGAAACCACAGTACTAATCAAAGGGTCTGATAAGGTGACATGATCAATAGAACCATGTGAGCTAATGCCAAGGGTACACTGCATTTCTAATGTTTGTATAGAAGCTGCTCCTTGCAACAGCATTATCTGTGAATTGGTAACATTTTGTCTTTAGGGCCTGGAGAGTTGTCACAACAATATACCACACTTGCTATTCATGCAGAAGAACCACAATTTATTTCCTTGGAACCACATTGTGGTTCAAAACCCAGGTTACCTAATCTTATATTTTGAGGGCTTCTGTATGTAAGTTGTGTGCATATATACACTCAGGCGCATGTACAAACCTATAAAATGAAGATATAAAACAAATAGAGTTTATCTTAAAATTCAAATACAATAAATATTTTTGGGCATGAAATATATGTTTACTTTTTTGTATATATAATAAAGTCCACCAACCCATGTTTTTATACAACTGAGGAAAGTTTCCATTACCAGCATACATTAAAAGCATAGTGAAATAGTTCTCTCATTGAACAAACTAAATTCACTATGGTACAAGGATTCCTGCCAACTTCTATTCCTGAGAATCCAAGGTATCCTCTCCAACCAATTGATTTTTGTTTTTAGTGTAAGAGAATCATGGTCCTTTGATAGACAATGGTTATGTCCCTCACTGTCATGGCAACTGCTACAGAAGATTTGTATGTTATTAACTCTCTGTCCCCCCAAAATATTTTTTGATCCATATCATTTAGGGATAAATCCTGGCAGTGTAAAAATGGAGTGAATGAAACATCCAGATGAATGTGTTAAAGAACACAGGAAACAGTGGCAGACTGGAAGCCCTTCCTTACTTGGGCTCCATTTGAGAAGCAAAGCATATGTGGATAAGATAAAGCTAGGAAACTCAAATGTGAGAAGCCAGTCAAGAAAGTGCCTATATTTTTGGTTGTGAGCCTAGCCTTTAATGGCTGAGCCATCTCTCAAGCTTAGGGGAGCAGGAGATCCCAGCTGGATCAAAAACAGAAAGGGAGAACGAGAAATAACAGACCATGAAAAATGAAGACCACATGAGAGCAGGAATAGGCAGAGTGCTCGAGAGGTCCCCAGGAAAAAAAAATTGCAATCCTCCTGCTTTTATAGTACTTCTGGTGGGATTAAAAACATTCACCAACACACTTGACACAAAAGCAAAGGACAAATAGCCAAATGGATGGAAGCACATGAATTATGAACCAAAGGCTGTGGCGCCCCCAGCTGGATCAGGCCCTCTGGATAAGAGAGACAACTGAATAGCTTGAACTGTTCCTTAGTGCATGAGCTGGCTGTTTGGAACCTTGGGTTTACACAGGGACACTTTGCTCAGCCTGGAAGGAGGGGACTGGACCTGCCTGTACTGAATCCACCACGTTTAAATGAATCCCCAGGGGAGTCTTGGCCCTGGAGGAGATGGGAATGGAGGGCAGGGGATGGGGGGTGGGAGGAGGGAGGACAGGGGAACCAATAGCTGATGTATAAAATTGAACTAATAATAATAATAATAATAATAATAATAATAATAATAATAATAAAATAAAAAATAAAAAAAGAAAGTGCCTATCAAAAGCTTCACACTGCATGGTCAGATACTTTTTTGTCTCTCTTCTCAGGTTAACAGATACTCCATTGAGGTCAGTGTGCTCCTATCCTAGATCCTGTATCTATTGCTTTGCCTAATCATGAGTCTACTTTGCTCACTACTCTTGACCATGGAACATAAAAACCTAACATTCCATGTCACCTGAACTCAGATTTGAATCTTGGCATTCTAAGCATTCCTTCATTCTGTGATATTTTGGAGCTTTCTCACTTTCATCCAACTTCCTGGATTACTTAAAAATATATGTAGATCTCATCCATTTCTCTGTCATTGGGTGATCCTCGTGTCTTTCCTAGGGATCCCGTTTTCTAGGTAGCCTTCCTGGAGTTGTGTAGCAGTCTAGTCATAAAGCCAGCACAGCTGCTTGACAAAGATCCAGCAAAGCAGAGCCACATGATGGCCACCATTCCACTTTTGGTTTTTATCTCCACATGTTGCATGCCTGGGGTATTTTAATATTTGTACAACTTATGGATATTGGAATGATGGACACTTTCTTATGTATCATTTACTCATTCTCCCAGGAATACTGCTTCTAAGCTTCCCCAGGAAATTCCTGAGCATACTATTCCTCCCACTTTCAAGGAAATATCTTTATTTACTTGAAGGTCTTCCTTATGCCTAGGAGGTTGTGATACACATAAAGGCATCAGAGACTATTTTATGAGGCTATGAGATATTCTTGAAACATTTGCCCCCATACATACATACTCAGGAACAATATCATCAGAACCCTGATGCACTTGCTCATAGAGTCCCTCCTCTCCAACTGGACTCACAGAGCTCCGCCTGGTGTTTGGCTGTGGATCTCTGAATCTGCCTCCATCATTGGAGAAAAGCTCTGTGATTACAGGGTATTCATTGATCTGATCACTGGGGCAAACCCGTTCAGTTCAAGCACCCTCTATACTATTTCTAGTAATCTAAGATGAGGTCATCCTTGGGGATTCCTGGCAACTTCTCTAGCACCAGTTTTCTCTCTGTCCCCATGATATCTCCCTCCATCATGGTCTCTCTTATTGCTTTTCCACTCCATCCCTGTTCCAGTTTTAACATCCTATTCCCTTATGTTCTCATTCCCTATGCCATATCTTCCATTGCCCAACCCTCACCCCATTTCATTCATGGATATCTCATTGATTTCCCATTCCCCGGGGCAATCCATGCATCCCTCTTTGGGTCTTCCTTGTTAGCTAGTTTCTCTGGAGTTGTGGGTTGTTGTCTGGTTATACTTGGCTTTACTGCTTGTATCTACTTATGAGTGAGTGCATACCATGTTTGTCCCTCTGAGTGTGGGTTACCTAACTCAAGAATATGTTTTCTAGTTCCATCCATTTACCTGCAAATTTTATGGTGTCATTGTTTTTTTTCTACTGAGTAAAATGAATTTCAAATAGCCAAAAGACTTTTCAGAAATTGCTCAACATCCTTAGCCATAAATGAGATGCAAATCAAAACAACTCTGAGATATCTTATACCTGCCAGAATGGCTAAGATCAAAAACACTGAAGATAGCTTATGTTGGAGAGGTTGTGCAGCAAGGGGAACACTCCTCCACTGTTGGTGGGAGTACAAAATTGTACAGGCACTTTGGAAATCAGTGTGGTGATTTCTCAGAAAATTGGGAATCAATCTTCCTCTAGACCTAGCTATATCACTCTCGCGCATATACCCAATGGATGTTCAATCATATCATAGGGACCAGTGTTCAGCTATGTTCATTGCAGCATTATTTGTAATAGCCAGAAACTGGAAACAACCCAGATGCTCCTTAACTGAAGAATGGATAAATAAAATGTGGTACATATACACATTGGAGTATTACTCAGCAGTACTTCTTTCTAAACAATTGCCTATGACAAGGAAAGAAACTAACAACCACCTAGCCAGGGATCTGTTCTCAGCAGCTACAAATGCTAAGAATGAGGGAAGGCAACGAGAAAAGGAGTGGTACATTATACTAGACCATGCTAGATTTCTTGTTCTCCAAAATCTGTGCATGGGTGTTTTGTGTCCTTAGTGATTTTAAGGCAGACTTAGCCTTTAAAAAAGTCACATTCTCCTAAAAGAGTTTAAAATTTCATTCCATACTCATTATTTTTAGCTCACAACACAACTTCTGCCTTAAATATTCTGTATACTTTCAGCACCAAGTGGATGCTTTTCTTCAGCTGATGATGAACTCCCAGAATTCCAAATACATAAATGTAACATGAACCTTAAATGTTCTTACTGATAATATCAAACCTGGAGCTGTGTATTAGGGTGAATGCTGGAAGATCAGAGAAGCAGAACAAGCCACACCTTTCTCATCTTGCCAGTTCCTCAGCTAATCCTGGAATCATCTGAGTACTCATCCAGAATGAATCTCAGCCAAACTGTTGCTCAAAAGCTTAAAAGCTTAACCAGTTCTAGTTCCTGGTCCCCACACCTTATATACCTTTCTGCCTCATGCCATCTCTTCCCGGGATTAAAGTCTCTTGTTACCATGCCTAGCTGTTTCCAATATGGCCTAGAACTCACAGAGATCCAATCAGATCTCTGTCTCAATAATGGTAGGATTAAAGGTGTGTGTGTGTGTGTGTGTGTGTGCCACCATTTTCTGGCCTCTGTATCTAGTGGCTGTTCTGTTCTCTAACCCCAGATAAGTTTTTTAGGGTGCACAATGTTTTGGGGAACACAATATCACCACCCATAAAGGTAACTAAGAATAAAAGTAACTAATGTAAAGGTTACTAAGAATGCCTTGGTGTCTAAAAGAGAGAGTGTGTGGGGGCTTGTTCTTGAAACATGAAGGTATCATAAAAGCAGAGAAAGCTTCCTACTAAATTCCAAAAAGACACAGACATTCTATGTTATATGAAGCAGCCTGATTTGTGGTAGAATCTTGTATGAATGCCAGGTTGGGCAAGAATTGAAATCTTCCAGCCTCTATTGCTCTACTTCAGGGATTAAAAATATTCTTCAACACTCTTGACACAGTCATATCCCTTTACTTTAGTTTTTTCCTATCTAATGCAACAGACAAGGCCAATGATTAGCAAGAAAACATTATTTACAAAATCAACAAACATAAATAATCATTGTCCAACATCTGCACCCTGCCGCTATCACAATCATGTGGTATGGTCCAGGAAGAAATTGATGCTGAAAGTCAACATGAAGAACACTTTGGAATAGGTTTTGGGGAGAACAATTCAGAGGGTCTCCCAGTAATGAGACAACCCAATCTTCTGGACATTTAGTTTTATTATCCAATAGCTACTCTCCATTGTCATTCCCTATAAAGCTATTTCTTATTTATATAATTCCCGATGTCAATATAGAAAGGCAGCCCAGTTGCTCAATATTCAAATCTCATGTCATTTCATATTTTTGGAAATGTTTTCGTACCTCCTTAACTTAATCTTAGTAACTTAGACTTTCCTGGTTTAAAGGACATCTGTGGCTCAGTTTCCTGAAGGATTGGACTCTTCTCCATAACATGATGGTACAATCTTCCCTCTCTTTATCCAGTTTATCTTTAACCCAAACTCCAAAATATTCCTGCAACCACATTTTACTCTACAATGATGATATTGCTGCCCCTCTATGTGCCACTTTCAACGTTCTTTTAATCTCTATTTCCCACAAGACTTATTTTCCCCTTTTTTTCATACTTATTTCTATAATAGCTAACATGTCAGTATACAGAGAATGGAGTCTGCTTTTCTCCTTAAAATAGCCCTTAAAGAGTGACTAAGGAATGTTTTGAAGTCAACTGCTACTCTATTTTCATAGAGGGATTGTAGATTATTGATAACCAATGTTGCAAATACTGATCACCTACCACGGGATCATGGGAGGTGAGGAAGAGAAGAGCTCAGAGCCCTGAACATAAACCTAATAGAAGAAAATATCACCTCAATTCTACTACAGCCCAAACTTTCCTGAAAACTAAAAAAAAAAACTCTACCTATGGGGAGAAAATATGACCTGAATTAATAAAAATATATAATCATTGTTACAAGTACAGATGGGCATTTCTTAGTTGTAAGGCCTACGTAACATGAAAAACTACATCAATTATCCTTCAGTCACAGAGTAGCCACAAATAAAATGAATGTACAAAACATGGGATAAGAAATCAAAGAGATTATAAGTTGTGCTTAAAGAATTCAATAAACACATTATTTTCGAGACAGGGTTTCTCTGTGTAGCTTTGCGCCTTTCCTGGATCACGCTCTGTAGACCAGGCTGGCCTCGAACTCACAGAGATCCACCTGCCTCTGCCTCCCGAGTGCTGGGTTTAAAGATGTGCTCCACCACTGCCCGGCCAATAAACACATTCTATCTCCTGAACTAATCCCAAGAAAACACCAAAACAAATAAAGAAGAAGTAAGGAAAATGAATCAGTATATTCAGATGGAATTTGATAAAGAAATAGATACAAAAAGAAGGAAATGGAATTGATGAGAGAAATGAAAGTTTCATCAAGTGTGGGGGCTGCTCCCATCCATTCCAGGGTACTCTTGGGGAGAGAGATAAGAAATGTTACCTAGAAAGGGGCATCTACCCAAAGAGAGGAAAGATAGAATTACAGGATAGTTTTGGGAGGACCTGGGTAAATACTCAATGACCCCTTCTGTCTCTTCAAAAGGGCTTTTTAAAACTCCTGCCCCCTAGGCTTCACCCACAACCTATCCCCCATTCCCACCTCCTCCAAGGCAAGATCTCCCTTGGGGAGTCAGCAGAGCCCAGTACATTCAGTTGAGGCAGGTCAAAGCCTCTCCTCCCTGCACCAAGGCTGCACAAAGTGTCCCACTATGGGTGCTAGGTTTCAAAAAGCCAGCTCACACACTAGGGACTTGTTATGATCCCACTGTCTGGGGGCCCCCTATAGAGTTTAGCCAAACAACTGTCTTGCCTAAGCAGTGGGCCCAGTCTAGTACCATGGAGGCTTCTCAGCTATTGGTCTATAGTTCATGCATTTCTAGTGGTCTCTGTACTTTTTCCAGTCATGGTCTTGATATCTCTTGCTCACAACATCCCTCCTCTCCCCCATTGACTGGACTCCTGGAGCTATGCCTGGGACCAGGCCCTGGATCTCTGCATCTGTCTCCATTAGTCACTGGATGAGGGCTCCATGATGACAGTCACAGTATTCAGCCATCCAGATACCAGAGTATGCCAGATAAGGCACCCTCTCAACCATTGCCAGTAGTCTATTGTAGAGTCATCCCTGTGGATTCCTGGGAACCCTCCCCTGACAGCACTGTGATTCTCCATATTTCCATGGTGTCTTCCTTTATCATGGTATCTCTTCCCTTGTTCTCCCACTTTGTTCCCATTCCACCTCAAACCTTCTGCTCCCCTAAGCACTCATCCCCTATCTCTTGACCTCCATTACCCTACTCTCACCCCCAGTTTGCTCATGTAGATCTCATCCATTTCTCTAGCATTGAGCAATTTATGCATCCATCCAAGGGTCCCCCCTGCTAGGTAGCCTCCCTAGGGCTGTGGGTTGTAGTCTGGTTATCCTTTGCTTTATATCTAGTATCCACTTATGAGTGAATACATACCATGTTTGTCTTTCTGAGTCTCACTCAGGATGGGATTTTCTAGTCCATCCATTTTCCTTCAAACCTCATGATGTCATTGTTTTTCTTGGATGAGTAGTACTCTATTGTTTATATGTACCACATTTTCTTTATCCATTCTTCAGTTGCAGGGCATCTAGCTTGTTTCTGGCTATTACAAATAATGCTGCAATGAACATAGTTGAGCATGTGTCCTTGTAGTATGATTGAGTATTCCTTGGGAATATGTCCAAGAGTGGTATAGCTGGGGCTTGAGGAAAGTTGGTTCCCAATTTTCTGAGAAAGTGTCATACTGATTTCCAAAGTGGCTGTACAAGTTCTCTTTCCCACCAACAGTGTAGGAGTGTTCCCCTTGCACCACATCCTCTCCAACATAAGCTGTCTTTAGTGTTTTTGATCTTAGCCATTTTGACAGGTGTAAGATGGTATCTCAGAGTTGTTTTGATTTTCCTTTCTCTGATGACTAAGGATGTTGAGCAATTCCTTAAATGTCTTTTGGCTATTTGAGACTCTTTTTTGAGAATTCTCTGTTTAGCTCTATAGCCCACTTTTTAATTGGATTGTTAGGTATTTTGATGTTCAGTTTCTTGAGTTTTTATTTATGTGGAGATCAGTCCTCTGTCAGATGTGGGGTTGGTGAAGATCATTTCCCATTCTGTAGGCTGTTTTTTCTTTTTGACTGTGTCCCTTGCCCTCAAAAAGCTTCTCAGTTTCAAGAGGTCCCATTTATAAATTGTTGCTCTCAGTTTCTGTATTGCTGGTGTAGTATTTAGGAAGTGATCTCTGGTACCAATTTGTTCAAGACTATTTCCTAAGTTATCTTCTATGAGGTTCAGAGTACCTGTTGAGGTCTTTGATCCACTTGGACTTAAGTTTTGTTCATGGTGACATATATGGATTTATTTGCAATCTTCTACATGTTGACATCCAGTTATGCCAGCACCATTTGTTGAAGATGCTTTCTTTTTTCTATTGTACAGTTTTGAGATTTTGTCAAAAATTATGTGTTCATATGTGTGTGGATTAATGTCAAGGTCTTCAATTCATTTCCATTGGTCCACATGTCGGTTTTTATGCTACTACCAAGCTGTTTTTATTACTGTGGCTCTATAGTAGAGCTTGAAGTCAGGGGTCGTGATGCCCCAGAGGTTTTCTTATTGTTTTTATTATTATACAAGATTCTTTTGGCTATCCTGGGTTTTTTGTTTTTCCATATGAAGTTCAGTATTGATCTTTCCAGGTCTGTGAAGAATTGTGTTGGTATTTTGATGAGGATTGCATTGAATCTATAGATTGCTTTTGGTAAGATTGCCAAATTTCTATGTTAATCCTTCCTATCTATGAGCATGGGAGATCTTTCCATTTTTTGATATCTTCTTCAATTTCAATCTTCAGGTACTTAAAGTTCTTGTCATTCATGTCCTTCACTTGCTTAGTTACAGTTACCCCAAGGTATTTTATATTATTTGTGGCTATTGTAAAGGAAGATGTATCTCTGATTTTTTTCTAATCCATTTTATCCTTTGTGTAGATGAGAGATACTAGTTTTTTGTGTTAATCTTGTATCCTGCCACATTACTGAAGGTATTTATCAACTGTAAGCATTCCCTTGTAGAATTTTTGGGGTCACTTATGAATACTAATATATCTTCTGCAAATAATGAAAGTTTGACTATTCCTTTCCAGTTTGTATACATTTGATCTACTTTTATTGTCTTATTGTTCTAGATAGAACTTCAGGTAGTATATTGAATAAATATAAGGAGAGTGGACATCCTTCTCTTGTTCCTGATTTTAGTGTAAGTGCTTTGAGTACCTCTCCATTTAATGTGATTATGGGTTCTGTGTTACAGAGCACAGATCTTAGTACAATGGGCACCAGTGGGCTCTTCCTCAGGGAGCAGATAATCACAATGGGTACAGGGTAGGACCTGTTTTCTGTTCTCAATTTGTGCAGGATAGGTTTATGTCTCCAGTTTTCACTGGTGTCACAGAGGGCTGTTTTCTTATCCAGGGGTGGGGAAAGAGGAAGATAGCTGGTCCCTGGATCTCCAATGGCTTGGGGGAGTGGCAAAGGTTATGCTTCCCGGTCCTAGGTGGTAGGTTCCTGGTCTGCCAAGTCCAGAGATGGGGTCTCATCTGTTCCCAATTGGTGCAGTTTGGGCTTATGGCTCCTATTTTCACTGATGTCAGGGGGCTGCTTTCTTGGCCAGGGGGTGGGGAAAGAGGCAGCTACTGGTCCCTAAGGCATTGATGGCTTGGAGGAGGGACACAGAGTGTCCTCTTGGGGCCTAGGCCCTAGGGAATCTGGTCTGCCCAGTCTGGAGATGGGGCCTTACTTATTCCCAGTCGATGCAGGTTGGGCTTATCTGTTTTAGAATATTAAACCTGTCTTAGTTAGGGTTTTTAATGCTGTGAAGAGAAAATATAACCACAGTAACTCTTATAAAGGAAAACATTTCTTTGGGAATGGCTTACAAGTTAGAGATTTATTTAGTCCATTATCATAATGGAGGGAAGCACGGCAGCATATAGATAGACATGGGGATAGAGAAGTAGCTAAGAGTTCTACATCCAGATCAGCAGGCAGCAGGAAGTGAAGACTGTAACACTAGGCTTGGATTGAACATATGAGACCTCTAAGCCACCATTAGTGACAAATTACCACAAAAAGCCACACCTCCCAATAGTACCAATTCCTATGAGCCTATGGGGCCTTTTTCATTCAAATTACCACAAAACCTTAATGGAATTTCCAGTAATATAATGACATAATTAGAGATATTTTGAAGTGGGCATAGGTATTTAGAAATTAGGAAAATATCAGTTTCCCCTGTTTTTATAATTGATGGTTAATTTTTATAACTTGTAAATGTTATTTGATGACACAGGCTTGTGTGAGTGTGTTTGTGTGTGTGTGTGTGTGTGTGTGTATGATGTGGGTATCAAACAGAGCAAGTACAATTACCATGATTAAGAAATCATTTATCTTACTTAATTTGTTAAATATATATATATATATATATATATATATATATATATACACACATATATATACATATATATGTATACACACACACACACACACACACACACACACACACACACACATATATATATATATATAACCCTGGGCCTTGTACTTGCTAGGCAAGCACTCTACCACTGAGCTAAATCCCCAACCACTATAATTCTTTGATACTGTCCATATTGTCACAAGAAATCTCTGAACACATCCCCAAATATAGGAATTATTTCCCAAATATAGGAATCCATTGTATTAAACATTGGTGCAGGTAGAGGTACAGAAAGCCTCTGCATGGTGGGTCAAGTTATGCCACTTAGGATGAATGCTAATATAAGTCCTCTTAGTCCAGTTTCTTTCTGTTTTGTGAAGGAAACTCCCTCACATTCACCCAGTGGATGACTACTCCAAAGTAAGTAATGTACTGACAAGAAAGTTGATATTTTCAAACTTCTTGATCTGAATAAGGGTTTTCTGTGAGTGGAAAGTAATGAGCAATCTGTAGGAATTGTATGCAGCATGGAAATAATTGCTAGGTTGCCATTGTTGCCCTACTGATAAAACTACAAGGTAATATTTTATCTTTTTTTATTGGTTTTGTTTTCTTTTAAGAGTATAATATAATTACATCATCTCCTTCCCTTTCTTCCCTGGAAACCCTCCCATGTACTGTTCCTTTCTGAAGCATTCTTCTTTTTTTATATTTCTTCCCCCCTTTTTTATTATATTTGTGTTTTAATTATACATATCAGCCATGGGTTCCCCTGTCCTCCCCCCTCCCTCCCCTAACCCAACTTCTCCCATCCCCTCCCCTCCATTCCCATCTCCTCCAGGGCCAAGACTCCCCTGGGGATTCGATTCAACCTGGTGGATTCAGTACAGGCAGGTCCAGTCCCCTCCTTCCAGGCTGAGCAAAGTGTCCCTGTGTAAGCCCCAGGTTCCAAACAGCCAGCTTATGCACTAAGGACAGGTCCTGGTCCCACAGCCTGGGTGCCTCCCAAACAGATCAAGCCATTCAGAGGGCCTGATCCAGATGGTGGCTCCACAGACTTTGGTTCACAATTCATGTGCTTCCATTCCTCTGGCCTTTGTCCCTGTGCTTTTTCCAATCCTGGGCTCAACAATTCATGCTCCCACTTTCCCTCCTCCTTCTCAACAACTGGAAACAAAGAGCTCCACCTGGGGCCTGGCTGAGAATCTCTGCATGCACTTCCATCAGTCACTAGATGAGAGTTCCAGCCCGACTGTCAGGGTGTTTGGCCACCTGATCACCAGACTAGGTCAGATCAGGCTTTCTCTTGACCACTGACAGCAGTTGACAGAGGATGCATCACTGTGGACCTCAGGGGACCTCTCCAGCACTCTGTCCACTCCTGTTCTCATGTGGTCCTCATCCATCATGGTCTACCATTGCTTGTTCTCCCTTTCTGTTCCTGATCCTGCTGGGATCTCCTGCTCCCCCAAGACTCCCTTCCCTCAAACCTTGCCCTTCATTTCTCCCACTCTTGTCCAGGTTTTTCATGTAGATCTCATCCATTTCTCTGTCATTGGGTGATCCCTGTGTCTTTCCTAATGTCCCGTTTTCTAGGTAGCCTCCCTGGACTTGTGTAGCAGTCTAGTCATCTTTGTTTTACATCTAGTATCCTACTATGAGTGAGTACATACCATGTTTGTCCTTCTGAGTCTGGGTTACCTCACTCAGGATGATGTTTTTCTAGATCCATTCATTTGCCTGCAAACATCATGATGTCATTGTTTTTCTCTGCTGAGTAGTACTCCATTGTGTATATGTACCATATTTTCTTTATCCATTCTTCAGTTGAAGGGCATCTAGGTTGTTTCCAGGCTGTGGCTATTACAAACAATGCTGATATGAACATAGCTGAACAAATGCCCTTGTGGTATGATTGAGCATTCCTTGGGTATATGCCCAAGAGTGCTATAGCTGGGTCTTGGGGTAGATGGATTCCCAATTTTCTAAGGAAGCGTCATATTGATGTCTAAAGTGGCTGTACAAGCTTCCATTCACACCAGCAGTGGAGGGGAGTTCCCCTTGCTCCACATCCTCTCCAGCATAAGCTGTCTTCTATGTTTTTGATCTTAGCCATTCTGATAAGTGTAAGGAGGTATCTCAGAGTCGTTTTGATTTGCATTTCCCGGATAATTAGGGATGTTGAGCAATTCCTTAAATGTCTTTCAGCCATTTGAACTTCCTCTGTTGAGAATTCTCTGTTTAGTTCTATAGCCCATTATTTAATTGGTCTGTTGGGCATTTTGATGTCTAATTTCTTGAGTTCTTTACATATTCTGGATATCAGCCCTCTGTCAGATGTGGGGTTGGTGAAGACCTTTTCCCATTCTGTAGGCTGTCACTTTGTTTTGTTGACTGTGTCCTTTGCTCTACAAAAGCTTTTATCTTATTTTTTAAGATTTGAGATTATTATTTGGAATAACATTTCTTCATTCCCCTTTTTCCTTTCAAATTCTCCTATAGATTGCTCCTCATACTCTTCTAGTGCATGGCCTCTTTTTTCACCAATTGTCATTTAGGTGTTATTTAGGTGCTCACATGCAGGTGTGTGGATACACATAAATATTCCTATCCAATCCATATCATGCTACTCATGCAAAAATGATATTTTTAATATAGATGCAATTGAACCAGGAGGCCAAGAATCTAGACATATAGTAGCCTCTTTTACATATTTTTGGTGCCTAAGACCTTGCATTCTTAACTATGTGTCCCTGGTATTGGCTGATGGCCTATGTATAGTGCTTATAAGAGGAATAGAATGGAGTTGGCTAACTTCTGTTTTCCAGATAGTTTAATTCTATGTCCCTCTATATAGCCACCACTTCTACCTCCTTTAGTTCAGTGTCTACAAATGTGGACATTATCCATTGTTCATTTTTATTGTTGCTCCTGCTTTCAATCAGATAATATAGACTCCATGGCATCAGCAACTAGACCAGGAAGGAGGAAACCAAAGTTAAAAAATGCAAAGGATATAATTAAATGTAGCATATAAGATATCTATAGAAGAAAGCTAATGTTTCTCATCTCTCTCTCTCTCTCTCTCTCTCTCTCTCTCTCTCTCTGTCTGTGTGTGTGTGTGTGTGTGTGTGTGTGTGTGTGTGTGTAAAAACTTCCCCAACAGGATTCAACTAAGTTCAGCTTGCACACACAATACCAGTACAACTTTCTTTGGAATCCAATGCTCAACTATAAATATCTTAGAAATTATTATTTTCTATTTTTTTTTTGAGACAGGGTTTCTCTGTGTAGCTTTGTGCCTTTCCTGGAACTCACTTGGTAGCCCAGGTTGGCCTCGAACTCACAGAGATCCACTTGCCTCTGCCTCCTGAATTCTGGGATTAAAGGTGTGCACCACCACCACCGGGCAGAAATTATTTCTTAATCTTCCCTGATACTTAGTAACTCTCAGCGAACAGATGATTATTAGTCTTCTAGAACATTTCCAGAGTCACTATTTTTGTTTAAATAATCTTGTGAGAAATCACGTTTTAATTGGACATAGGTCTGTATTTTTGGTAGTTTTCCCCCCTATAGAGGTAATGGACACAAAATTCAGAGAAAACAGAGAAGCAGTATGTGTCCTTGCAAACCTTTTCAGTTGATTTCTGTTAGAGGAGGGAGAGACAGTCAAAGATTTTATGAAGGGACTTAATGAGGGAAAGGAGGCTGGAGAGGAAGAGTAGGAAGAAGAGGAAATAGAATAGGATGCATAGACTGAAACACAAACAGGAAGGAAGGAGAGGATGGTGAAGAGAGAATGGAATAGAAAGAGTTCATTTGCAACATACATCTCCTCCTTCTCCAATGAACAAATCCCCCAACTCAAGAGTCAGAGCAATTCCTTCTCTCTCTTTCACTTTTACTTTGTGATGTTCACATACTGGGAATACAAGACATCCTTAATATTTTAACTTTAAAGACACATTTGATTTAAATGATTAATCACCACTCATCATCTTATTAACTTCAGGAGTTCCTTTACCATAAAGATGCAGAAATAACTTTAACTTCCAAATCTCTTAATGATTAACTCACCCTGATTGCAATAGTGAACACACTGAAGTGCCCTGTGTAATTCTGGCTGAGGATTGTAGGTGAAAACTGTGCACTTCATGTTTCATTATTTATGTTCTTGTTCAATTGTGACACTGGGTCCAGCAAGGAGAATAAAGAAAGAATCAATCCTTATACATACCTGCCTTTTGGATATGGTCCTAGAAACTGCATTGGCATGAGGATTGCTCTCATCAACATGAAGCTTGCAATTGTCAAAATCCTACAGAACTATTCCCTGTATACTTTTGAAGAAACAGAGGTGAGCCAGAACATATTATTTTTGGCATGTTTTTGTTTTATGTTCATAGGCATTTTCATAAATTAGTGGATATATATATATATATATATATATATATATATATATATCCACCATAGATATGAAATATATATGGAATATACTTATATTTATTTAATTAATGTTTTCTCTGTCAAAAAATGTATATAAGGCTTGAGCCCTAGGGTCTTTGAGTTCTGGAACAGTTATTCTGTGTCTAAGTGTATATGTTAATGTCTTATAGAGTCAATGAAGTTATTCATTTTATGATTATGTATAGTATCATTGAATTTGGTTTTTCTTCTTGTTACAAGTATGTATGCATTTTAAAAATAATATACTTTTTACATCATTTTCATACTTGTATATCCCAGGCTTGGAATTACCAATTTCTTTTTATTTATTCTTCTTTCATAAAATATATCCTGACCACAGCCTCTTCTCTCCTTGCTCCCCACATCCCCTGCCTCACCTATCTCCATATCCACTGCTTTTCCATTTCCCATAAAAAAAGAGCAGGCCTCCCAGGGATATTAACCAAACATGGCATAATGATGTGTTATGAGTTGAGTCCTAAACAGTCACTTAATGATAGAAAGAGATAACAAAGTAGGAGGAAAAGGTTGCCACCATCAGGCCAAAGAGCTTGAGATACCTGTACTCCAGCTGTTAGGTATCCTACAAAAACCGCAAGCTAAACAAACACAGCATGGTGTATGCACCAGACCTCATACAGATCACATAGGCTCCATGATTGTTCCTTCAGTCTATGAGCCCCTATGAGTCCTGCTTATTTGATTCTGTGGGCCATGTTCTCCTGGTACCCTCAACTACTCTGTCTCCTACAATTAGGGAACAGATTTTTAAATTGTATCTTATTTTAACTATTTATTTGTACATGTTTTGTCTCCAAGAGTTCTAATTATTACCTTATACTCTCTGTGTTATCTCAGAATGTCCAAAAACCTTTAACTCACTGGAGAGGCTTTAAACATTCCACAATGGTTCCCATTTTTATCCACAGAGAAAAATCACTGCATTAAGTCATTGTTCATGGGTATAAAGGAATCCTTTGTTGGGCCATTTTATGCACCTTTCAGCATATATTAGGAATACGAGTCCAGACTAACAGGCATACACTTAGATTCTTACAAATCCATCTGTTTCTTCCCTTCTTTATTCATTATTATTTCTTATCCTTTAAGTTCATATCAACCAAGTCCCCTCCAAGCCAAAAACCTTCACTAGATTTTCTCAGTGAAATTTACTCCTGTTTTCTAGATGACACCTTCAGGCTGCCCTCCAACCCACATAACCTGTGAACTACTACATGTACTTCCCACTATTATTTTCTTTTTATTCATTAAAGCTTTCCCTACTTTCTAAATCTCATAATTTTATTCTTTCCAAAAATAAAAATGGTTCCTTGATGGATCTTTGTATACAAAATCTTTAGATCAAAACATTAAACATTTTAAACTATTCTAAATATCAACTGACAAAATTTTAATAGATGTATTTCCTTATGTATACATTTAAACATTGTTATTAATTCTTGCAGAATCATACAATACATCTTTGTTTACATTCACATCATCACCACATTTTATACCAGATCCATCCCCACCTCACCTCACACTCAATGTGTTCTCTTTCCATTTTTCTCTCTAATTTTATGTCAATCAAGTCCGGTTTGTATTAGATGACTGCTCTTATGTATGGGACCTGGTTTGGGATCTGGTTGATTTAATTGAAGTCACAGCCTTAATAAGGAAAACAGACTGCTTTTCAAAGCAACTTTTAAGTATCCAAGATTCTCAGCCAAGTTCGGGGACAATGTTCCTATCCACACACATACCATTTCAGCTTGAGTTTGCACATGTCACATGCTTTTTGGTTTCTGTCACATCTTCCTAAGTTTATATGTGCCTCTGCCCTGTTCTCTCTGGAAAATATGGTTTCCTTGAAGTCCATGACCATGTCTAGTCTTACAAATACTCAGCCCCCTTCTGTGTACAATTTTAATATAATGTGTCACATTTAGAAACATGTTTGAAAGTTCTCATCTGAAGAACTGAAAATATGCTGTCATTAACTTAAATGAAGAAATTCCCATCAAGTTTAATGTCATGACTTTTGTATTAAATATGACTCAGTAAATTTTCATTGTGGAAGAAGAATATAATGTGGTCATTCCTTTTTCCCTTTGGTGACTTCCTGCTCTGTACATGAATACATTTGAGTGAATTTGTTTTGATGCTAGGCAATCTTCAGGCATCTGGCAATCTTTGACAAACTCTAGCCACCTGCAAGATCACCTTTCTAAACTTTGAGAAAACCTGTTTGCGCATTCTTCTGCTGATATAGGATTGCTGCTCTGTTGGAGGACTCTCTCTTCCACAAACTGACAACAATATCATTTAAGAAAATTAGTGAATATGAGTGCAAATTCCCTTTTTAGCTCCATCTTGGAATTTCAGAAGAGATACAGAGGACTAATGCATGTTGTAGTGGTACCCAAAGTCCCTCCACCTATCATGAACCCACATATATCAGATTGTAAAGAAAATGTGCTGTTCTAATGTCAGAGTATGACAATAGTATATACCATGCACCAAACCTCGTTGTGGTATTCCTTCTAGTTTTTCTAAATGAAAATTAACTTTATATCACATTTTAAGATGTGCTTGCTATGTGTCCACACATTTGGTTTACAATGTTTAAACTTCTACTATTCAGTTAAAATTTAGAACAATAAGGAAGACAAACTATCACAGCTTTATCTCAGGCCTTACACAGATTTTATATATATAAATATATATGTTTTGTGTGTATGTATGTATGTTTGTATGTACATATATATGTACATACATATGCATATATGTTGATGTAGGAATAGATTGAAGCATGTTTTCATATTCCATATAATATCAAGACATTTGATGTTTGTCTTAGTTACGGTTTCTATTTTTATGAAGAGACATCATAATCATGCCAACTCCTTCAAAGGAAAACCTTTTTATTGAGGTGGCACTTTACAATTTCAGAGGTTTATTTCATTATCATCAAGACTGGGATCACAGTGGCTTGTAGGCAGACATGGTGCTGGAGAATTCTTTATTAATCCAAAGTCAAAAGAAATTGGCCTGAGTCACTAGGCATGGGGTGACCTAACTCCATAGTGACACATTTTCTATAAAACCACACCTACGCCAACAAGGCCACAACTCCTAATACTGCCACTCCCTTTGGTAGCCATTTTCTTTCAAACCACCACAGTGTTAAAAGTCATTTATGCACTTATAAAGCTAGATTTATTTATTTCTAGAAAGCATTCCATATTGTTCAAGATGGTACAGAACATGCTGTGTAGCTAATCATGCTGTAATCTTTTGTTCCTCCTCCCTCTTACTTGGGAATGCTGGGGTCACAGCCATGTGCAAAAACATGAAGAAGCCACTATAATAGTTCTTAGTATATTGATTCTACCAGCCTCTTGTGAAATTGATGATTCATTTAACATACCAGTGTATTTATTTAACTATTTCAGATTCCCCTGAAATTAACTATTAAAATGATTGCTATTCCAGAAAAGCCTACTGTCCTGAAGATTATCTCAAGAAATGGGGCTATAAATGAAGGTTGATTTTATCTTATGTTCTGATATGTTCTTCAAAGAGTGCATTCTGAATACCTAGATTTTAATTTATTACTGAGGAAAACCTAGATGAATATAAGTTTAATCTACCACACTTAAATGACAGAGTTTTCAATTATTTTTTTTTCCAGAGCTGAGGACCTAACCCAGGGCCTTGTGCTTTCTAGGCAAGCACTCTACCACTGAGCTAAATCACCAACCCCATTTTTTTTTCCCCGCAGATGGTGTCAATTCTTTTTCATTGTCTTGATAAAGTCTTGATTATTGTGAATGGAAGGAAAATGATTAGCAATCTTTGTGTTCTCTCATATCAAAATTTGCCCATTTTCCCAGAGATAGAATAGTATGTTTTATTTCAATTCTGTAAAAGATTTTTCATTAATTTTGTCAATATTGTTTCTATTATTGAATCTTTAATTCTCATTTGTGGTTGAGCATTCCACAGACAATTATTCTTTGCACTTTGATGGATTGTAAGTTTCTGTGTTAATCACTATTCATTTAACTAAGAAATTTCTTTGATTAGTTCTGAGGCATACATTAATCTGTTAGTATAAGATGCAAACTTGGAGGGCAGTTGAATATTAAGACCATTTATCAGAATAGTAGCTTAATTCTTGAGCCTTTGAGTTCCACAGTCATGGGTCCTTATCCAGAGACACAGTACTAAGCATGTGTTTCCTCCTATGGAATGAAGTTAAATCCAAGCAGAAAGTGGTTGGCTTCCTCTTATAATATTCATGCCAATATTCAATATATACAATTCTATATTGCCATGATGGTCATTAGAGGGGTTCATAGGATTCACTGCTGGGTAAGAAAGACTCTTGAATTCTTTTACCCGAAAGATTCCCCCCAACCACCTTCCAGTACTATAAAAGATTGCTATCAAGGAGAAAGTCCTTTAAGCTCTGGAACTTCATAGAAAATAATACAACTTATGCGTATGGTATTTGTCTGTTGAATGTATGGTTTAAAGCAAAGACATTGACAGAGAAGTACACTTGTATATAAATACAACAAAGACTACCATTAAATATTATTTTACAATTGATAAAGAAATATTCTAAACATTATTGAGAGAATTCTCTGAAGTTATAAGTTCATGACATTTTATTATTTTGTTCTTTTTTACTGATGTCTTAGTCTTAGTAAGTAAACAATAAAAGTTTTGTGTTAAAAAGTATTATTAAAAATTATCAGGGAATTGTGACAGAAGCACATTGAGAAAGTAAAAAATGATACAGTAAAAGGATTCACGCATTCCTTATGAAATGATATGTCTCTGTGGTGAAGGTTCTGTCTTAGTGAGTGTTCTGTTACTGTGAAGAGAAACCATGACCAAACCACTTCTTATAAGAGAAAGCGTTTAATTGGGTCTTGCTTACTGTTTCAGAGGTTTATTTATTATAATTTTCATCATGGCTGGGGACATGGTGGAATGCAGGCAGATGTGGTGCTGAAGTAGCTGAGAGAAAGAGAGACAGAGAGAAAGAGAAAGAGAGAGACAGAGACAGAGAGAGACAGAGAGAGAGCAAGAGCCTGGCTTAGGCTTTTGAAACCTCAAAGCCCACCACCAGTGACACACTTCCTCCAACAAGGTCACACATACTCCAAAAAGCCAAACATCCTAATCCTTCTCATCCTATCCCCTGATGACTAAGCATTCAAATATATAAGCCTATGGGGACCATTCTTATTCAAATCACCACAAGTTCTGAACACAGGAGCCAACTTTAGCTGCCATCAATCAAAGGGAATGTTCTGACCTTAATAGTGATTTTTGGATGAGACAAAACTTATCACTAGATTATAGATGAAAACTCTCATGTTCAAGTATCACAATGTGAAATGAAGACTGTCTTATTTTTTCTCCTTTTAAATTTATTATATTTGTGTTTTAATTTTACACATCAGCCATGTGTTCCCCTGTCCTCCCCCCTCCCGCCCCCACCCCTACTTTCCCCCCAGCCCCTCCCCTCAATTCCCATCTTTGTTTGGATATAAGACAGTCTTCCTGTACTGGATCCAGTACAGGAAGAATGTCTTATATCCAAACAAAGATGATATTATCAATGCACATTAAAAAATCTGGGTGGTGGTAGCACACACCTTTAATCCCAGCACTCAGGAGCCAAAGGCAGCTGGATCTCTGAATTTGAGACCAGGCCGCTCTACAGAGTGAGTTCCAGGATAGCTAGGGCTACACAGAGAAACCATGTCTTGAGAAAAAAATATTATCAGAGGCTTTCCTCTCCTTCAGGATAAAGTGAAACCTTAAATGTTAACTAGAACATTTCCAGAGAATGAATAAGACTCCAAATAATTCTTTATTTATAATTTTTATATTTTAGTTGAAATTTAATTACATCTTTTCTCCACTTTACCCTTCACATCCTCTCAAGTTGATGGCTTCTTTTACTATATCATATATATGTATGTATAAATACAACTACCTGAGTCCATTTAGTGTGGCTTGAGTGTGTATGATTTCAGGGCTTATTACTTTGCATTGAATAGCCAATTAGGGAACAAACCCCTGGAATGAACTAATTATTCCTCCTCAGCAGTCATTAGTTACTTATAGTTTTTTTTGGGGGGGTGGGGTTCTGAGAAATTTCCCCCCTTTCATGTTAATGTCTATTGATATTACCATGGTTTACGTCTTGTTTAAGTAGCCATACTGTTGTGGTGTCTAGTGGAAATAACTTTGCAATCTTTCCATCTTTTTTTTTTTTGGTTTTTCAAGACAGGGTTTCTCTGTGTAGCTTTGTACCTTCCTTGGAACTCACTTATAGACCAGGGTGGCCTTGAACTCACAGAGCTCTGCCTGCCTCTGCCTCCCAGGTGCTGGGATTAAAGGTGTGTGCCACCAACGCCCAGCACTTTCCAATCATTTCTAGAAGACACAATCTTACAGTAGATTTCTTGGTCTTGTGAGCCAGAAGTGCAGGACTTGTGTTGTAGATGTATCCATTAGGACTAGGCACCTCACAATCACTTTGTATCTGGATTTTGACTAGTTGTAGTTTTCTATAATCATCTCAGCAGCTTCTTTGACGTGAGGTGATACCTACACTCATCTATGAGTGTAAGGATATGTTTTAGAATGCAGTTCGGAAATACGTTGCTCTAGTAAAGTGTCTGCAGTAGGTTCTCCTCTAAGACTCAAGATCTCACTAGCCATGGGTAAATGCCTAGGCCTCCAATACTAGACGTCATTTCCTTCCTGTGAAGCAGAACTTGAGTGCAATTATACAGGTGTTGGTTACCGCTGCCGGGTGGTGGTGACGGCGGCACACACCTGTAATCCCAGCACTTGGGAGGAAGAGGCAGGTGGATCTCTGTGAGTTTGAGGCCAGCCTGGTCTACAGAGCTAGTCCAGGGCAGGATCCAAAGCTACAGAGATACCCTGCCTTGAAAAGGAAAAGAAAATTGCTATTCATTTTACATACCAACCACAGATCCCCACCCCTTTCTTGTCCCACACTCAGATTTCCCTCCACGTCCTACCTCCAATTCTGACTCCCTCCAAGGCATGGTCTCCTGTGGGGAGTCAGCAGAGCCTGATACACTCAGTTGAGGCAGGTCCAAGCCCCTCTTCTTGCACCAAGGTTGGGTAAGATGTTCCACCATACACACCAAATCACTCCAAAAACCCACTTATGCCCTAGGGATAGATCCTGACTCTACTGCTCTACTGTTAGGGGCCTCCTTAACCAGATCAAGCTACATAACTGTCTCACCTATGCAGGGGGCCTAATCCAATCCCATGGAGGCTCCACAGGTATTGGTCCACAGATCATGAGTTCCTCCTAGTTTGATTTGGTTGTCTTTGTTTCTTCACCATGATCTTGATTCCCCTTGCTCATAGAACCCTCTTTTCTCTCTTTGCCTGGGCCTGGACTCCTGGAGCCTGGCATTGGATCTCTGCAATTGATTCAATCAGTTACTGGATGAAGGATCTATGATGACAGTTAGGGTATTCACTAATCTGATTACCAGGGTAGCCAAGTTGAGGCACCCCCTTCACTACTGATAGTAGTCTCAGGTGGAGTCATCTTTATGGATTTCTGGGAACTTCCCTAGCACTAAGTTTCTCCATATCCTCATCATGTCTCCCTCTAACATCATATCCTTTTTCTTACTCTTCCACTTCATCTCTATTTCTGCTCAATTCACTCTGTTCCCTTATGTTCTCATTCCCTATCCCTTACCCCAACAGCATCCCCTCACCCCTAGTCTACTCATGGAGATCTCATCAATTTTCCCTTCTGAGGGCAATCAATGCATCCCTATGGGGATTCTCCTTGTTAGAATGCTTCTTTGGAGCTGTGGGTTGTTGTCTGGTTATCTTTTGCCTTTCATCTATTAACCCCTTACCAATTAGTATATACCATGTTTATCCTTCTGAGTCAGGTTACCTAAGGCAGCATATTTTCTAGTTCTATCCATTTTCCTGCAAATTTCATTATATCTTTTTTTCCTGCTGAGCAGTATTCCATTGTGTATATGGACCATGTTTTCTTTAACCATTCTTAAGTTGAAGGGCATCTAGATTTTTTACAGGTTCTGGCTATTATGATCAATGCTGATATGAACATAGCTGAGCATGTGTCCTTGTAGTATGACAGAGTGTCCCCTAGATATATGCTCAAGAGTGGTAATGCTGATGTAGATAGACTCGCCATTTTTGAGGAACCACCATACTGATTTTCAAAGTTTCTGTACAATTTTGCACTCCCACCAACAATGGAGAAGTGTTCCCCTTGCTTTATATCCTCTACAAGAAATGCTGTTATCAGTGTTTTTATTTTAGCCATGCTGAGAGATGTAAGATAGTATCTCAGTGTTGTTTTGTCAGTTTCCAGATGACTAAGGATGTTGAGCAATTTCTTAAATGTCTTTTGGCTATTGGAAATTCTTCTCTTGAAAATTCTCAGTATACTTTGGCAGCTCATTTTTTAATGGGCTTGTTTGATATTTTGGATGTCTACTTTCTTGGATTCTTTATATATGTTGGAGATAAGCTATTAGTCAGATGTGGGATTGATGAAGATCTTTTCTCATTCTGTAGGCTGTCATTTTGTCTTATTGACCATGTCATTTGCCTTATAAAAGCTTCTCAGTTTCAGGAGATTCCATTTATTAATTGTTTCTCACAGTGTCTACTGGTACCGTACTACTGGTGTTAAATTTAGGAAGTGGTCTCCTGTGCCAAGGCATTCAAGGATATTTCCTTCTTTCCCTTCTATGAGATTCAGAGTAACTGGATATATGTTGAGGTTTTGGTCCATTTGGACTTGAGTTTTGTACACAGAGATTGATATAGATCTATTTGCAACTTTTATATGTTGAGATCCAGTTAAGCAAGCACCATTTGTTTAAGATATTTTCTTTTTTCCACTGTACAGTTTAGAGTGTTTTGTCAAATATTAAGTGTTCATATGTGGGTGGATTAATGTCAGGGTCTTCATTTTGATTACATTGGTCCATATGCAGTTTGTATGCAAGTATCAAGCTGGTTATATTACTGTAGCTCTACAGTAGAGCTTGAAGTCAGGGATTGTGATGTCTACAAAAGTTGTTTTATTGTACAGGATTCTTTTAGTTATCCTGGGTTTTTTTTGTTTTTCCATATGAAGTTGAGTATTGTTCTTTCCAAGTCTGTGAAGAATTGTGTTGGGGTTTTGATAGGGATTGCAATGAATCTGTAGATTGCTTTTGGTAAGATTGCCATGTTTACTATGTTAATTATACCTATACATGAGCATGGGAGATCTTTCCATTTTTTTATATCTTCTTCAATATCTTTCCTCAGGGACTTAAAGTTCTTTTCATACAGGACCTTCACTTGATTAGTTAGCATTACCCCAAGGTATTTTATATTATTTGTTGCTATTGTAAAGGGTGATGTTTCTCTGATTTCTTTCTCACTCCATTTGTCATTTGTATATAGGAGGGATTCTGATACCTTTGTGTTAATCATGTATCCTACCACATTACTGAAGGTGTTTATGAGTTGTAAGAGCTCCTTGGTCAAATTTTTGGTGTCACTTATATATTCTATCATGTTGTCTGCAAATAGTGAAAGTTTGAATTCTTCCTTTCTAATGTATATCCATTTGATCTCCCTTTGTTATCTTATTGCTCTAGCTAGAACTTCAAGTACTATATTGAATAAATATGGAGAGAGTTGATATCCTTGTCTTATTATTTTAGTGTTAAGTGCTTTGAGTTTCTCTCCATTTAATGTGATTATGGCTGTTGGCTTACTGTAAATTGCCTTCATTATGTTTAGGTATGTTCACTCTATTCCTGATCTCTCTAAGACCTTATCATGAAGGGGTGTTGGATTTTGTTAAAGGCCTTGTCAGCATCTAATAAAGTAGTCATGTGGTACTTTATTTTCAGTTTGTTTATATGGTGTATTACATTTACAGACCTTTATATGTTAAACCAAACTTGCATCTCTAGGATGAAGCTTACTTGATCATGATGGGTAATTGTTTTGATGTGTTCTTGGAATCTGTTTGCCAATATTTTATTGAGTAGTTTTGCATCAATTTTCATGAGGGAGATTTGTCTTTAATTCTCTTTCTTGGTTGCATCTTTGTTTAGTTGGGTAGCAGAGTAACTGTAGCCTCATAAAAAGAGTTTGGTAATATTCATTTTGTTTCTATTGTGTGGAACAATTTAAAGAGTATTGGTATTAGCTCTTCTTTGAAGATATGGTAGAATTCTGCATTGAAACCATCTGGTTTTGGACTTTTTTGTTTGAGAGATTTTAATGACTGATTCTATTTCCTTACGGGTTATTGGAATATTTAAATGGTTTATCTGGTCTTGATTTAACTTAGGTATGTTGTACCTACCAAGAAAATTATCCATTTCTTTTAAATTTTCCAATTTTATGGAGTACAGGTTTTTGAAGTATGACCTGTTGATTGTCTGGATTTCCTCATTGTCACTTTTTATGTCTCCCCTTTCATTTTTGATTTTGTTGATTTGGATTCTCTCTCTCTCTCTCTCTCTCTCTCTCTCTCTCTCTCTCTCTGACTTTTGGTTAGTCTGGATAAGGGCTTGTCTATCTTGTTGATTTTCTCAAAGAACTAACTCTGTTTTATTGATTATTTGTATTGTTCTCTTTGTTTCTATTTTATTGATTTCAGTTCTCAATTTGATAATTTCCTGGCATCTATTCTTCCTGGGAGACTTTGCTTCTTCTTCATCTAGAGCTTTCAGATGTGCTGTTAAGTCACTAGTGTGAGATTTCTCCAAATTCTTTATGTGGGCAGTTAGTGCTAAGAATTTTCCTCTTAGCACTACTTTAATACTGTCCCAAAGTTTGGGTATGTAGTACATTCATTTTTATTGATGTCTAGGAAGAATTTAATCTCTTCATTTATTTCTTCCTTGTCCCATTGGTGATCTGTTGAGCATTATTCAGTTTCCATGAGATTTTAGGCTTTCTGTAATTTTTGTTGTTGTTGAAATCTAACTTTAAATCATGGTGGTCTGATAGAATACAGGAAAATATTCCATTTATTTTGTATCTGTTGAGATTGGCTTTGTGACCGAGTATATAGTTGATTTTAAAGAAGGTTCCATGGGGTGCTGAAAAGAAGGTATGCTCTTTTTTAGGGTGGAATGTTCTGTAGATATTGACTAAGTCCATGTGAGTCATAGCATCTGTTAGTTCCCTTATTTCTCTGTTACAATTCGATCTGGCAGATATGTCCATTGTTAAGAGTGGGGTGTTGATGTTTTAGGTGTGATTTAAGCTTTAGTAATGTTTGTTTTACCTATGTGATTGCCCATGTGTTTGGGACATAAATGTTCAGAATTAAAAGTTCATCTTGGTGGATCTTTCCTGTGATGAATATATAATGTCCTTCTCAATCTCTTTTTTATTGATTTTAGTTTAAAGTCTATTTTGTTGCATATTAGGATAACTACAGCGGCTTGCTTCTTAAGACCTTTTGATTGGAAAGACTTTTCCCAGCCTTTTACTCTGAGGTAGTTTCTATCTTTGAAGTTAAGATATGTTTCTTATATGCAGCAGAAAGTTGGGCCCTACTTTCCTATCCAATCTCGTAGCCTATATCTTATTATACATTAATTAAGTCCATTGATATTAAGGGATATTAATGATCAGTGATTGTTAATTCCTGTTATCTTTTGGTGGTGGTGGTGTTTGTATTTCTTTTCTTTGTGATTTACTGCTGTGGGGTTGTCTGTTGCCTGTATTTTCCTGGGTGTATCTAACTTTCTTAGTTTGGAATTTTCCTTTAAGTACTTTCTGTATGGCTGGATTTTGAATAGGTATTGTTTAAATCTGGTTTTGACTTGGAAAGTCTTGTTTACTCCATCTATGGTGACTGAAAGTTTTGCTGTGTTTATTAGTCTAGGCTGTCAGCCATGGTCTCTTAATGTCTTTATTACATCTGTCCAGGTCCTTCTGGCTTTCAAAGTCTCTATTGAAAATCAGGTGTTATTCTGATGAGTCTGCCTTTATAATTCACTTGGCCTTTTTCCTTTGCTGCTTTTAATATTCTTTTTTATTCTGTATGTTTAGTTGTTTAATTATTATGTGGCAAGGGGATTTCTTTGGGTGTCTGGTCTCTTTGGTGTTCTACAGGATTCTTGTATCTTCATAGGTATTTCCTTCTTTAACTTGGAAAAGTATTCTTCTATGATCATGTTGAATATATTTTCTGTGCCTTTGAGTTGGTCTTCTCCTCCTTCTCCTTCTCCTTCTCCTTCTCCTTCTCCTTCTCCTTCTCCTTCTCCTTCTCCTTCTCCTTCTCCTTCTCCTTCTCCTTCTCCTTCTCCTTCTCCTTCTCCTTCTCCTTCTCCTTCTTCTTCTTCTTCTTCTTCTTCTTCTTCTTCTTCTTCTTCTTCTATCCCTATTATTTTATTCTTAGGTTTGGTCTTTTCATGATGTCCCAGATTTTCTGGATATTTTGTGTTATCACTTTTTTTACTTTAGTATTTTCTTTGACGGATGAAACTATTTCCTTTATTGTATCCTCTACACCACAGATTCTTTCTTTCATCTCTTGAATTCTGTTGTTTATGCTTGCATCTGTGTTTCCTGTTTGTTTACATAGATTTTTCTGTTTCCAGCATTCCCTCTGTTTGTGTCTTCTTAATTTTTTTCTATTTCTGTTTTCAGGTCTTTAACTGTTTCCCTCACATGTTTAATTGCTTTTTTCAAGGTTTCCTTGGGTTCCTTTAAGGGATTTATGTAGTGGATAGCCATCCCAGCATTGGCCTGGAAGGTCCAACCCCCATTGAAGCATCGGTAATGGTCACGCCCACAAGGCAGGGCGGAGGAGGAAGTGGAAGACCAAGGATCGGGAAGAGGTCACTCTCTTCCCTGGTGGTCGAGTGGTTAGGATTCGGCGCTCTCACCGTCGCGGCCCGGGTTCGTTTCCCGGTCAGGGAACCAAGAAAATAACCTCTTCCCGATTTCTTATGTTATATTTTCCTTTTTTGTTTGAGGTTATAGTAAAATTACATCCTTTCTCCTTTCCTTTTCCTCCTTCAAATACATCCTCTGATTTTGATTAATTGTTGTTATATGAGTATATATATACAAATGTGCATTTATATTCATAACTATGACCTATTCAGTCTGCATAGAGTTACTTGTATGCATGTATTCAGGGCTGACTATGTGGAATTGGGTAACCAGTTTGTATGCTCTTCCCTGGGAAAGACCATTTCTCTCATTCTCAGTAATCCTTACCTGCCTGTACTTCTTTATGTAGGTTTGAGGCATTCAAGGCCTTCCCCCGTTGTTTATTTTTTGAGACCAGGACTCAATATATCCAACATTGGTCTGGAAGTTGCCATGACTCCATGTTGTCCTAGAAGTCTCTTTCTTCCATCTCTGTCTCATGACTACTTGTCTTAGAGTTCTGCGATTACACATTTTGCTGTATTTTCTTTTACTTTTCATTTTTTGCTACATTATATACAAGGCAATGACTTTTTAACAAGAATGTGTATGCTTATTCCTTCTCAACACATACTACTCACTTTGAAGAAAAGGTGATGGATGTGTTATAACATGCTGTTGACTTCTTGTCTTGTTTCACTACTTATTTTGTGTGATGATTGAGGCAACTGGGGATTTTTCTAGAGCCTAGGAAGAAGTGATATCACTATGCTGTGTGCTACAAGCAAGGTGCTATAGGCTCTGCCTCTTCAACTCTTCCCATCAATCAGCAGAAACCACAGTACTAATCACAGCATCTGCTGAGCTGACATGGTCAATAAGAACATGTGACCAAAAGCCATGGGCATGTTGTGCTGCATTTCATTTGGCCCCAAGGGAAAGTTCCTTGAAACATTATTTCTTGCCAATTGTTAATAATTTGTCCTTAGGGGCAGTAGAATAGCAGTGAATAAACACTTGCTATTCTTACAGAAGACCAAGGTTCAGTTCACAGAAGCATGTATTATAGAAATAGAGTTAACATCAGGATCAAAATGTAATCATCTCTGTTTTCCCAATACAGGCTATATGATGGACTCCTCCCTGTGCTGGTCATTATAGAACCAGACATGATCAAGAAAGTGCTAGTGAAAGAATTTTATTCTATCTTCACATATTGACCTATACGTATTCTTTTGAAATATGTGAGGATTAAACACACTAAACATATTATATACAGGAATATACATATATACATACATATATATATACATATATATATATATGTATTTGATAACAATTATATTAACAAATAGGCATGAATATATAAAAAGAAGGAATGTTTATATGGAAGTTCTTGAAAGGGAGAAATGTGCAATTACATTATTATCTCAAGAATAACAAAATAAAATGTCAATATTCATGTAAAATTTTTATTATGATCCCACATAGTCTAGCAGTTAGGTTTCCTGGTTTTTACTCAGGGAGCCTGGTTTCTACTTCTTGTGTGCCTGCATCTTTAAAAAAAATCGGCTGGGCTGTGTTGCTGCACACCTTTAATCACAGCATTCAGGAGGCAGAGGTAGGTGGATCCCTGTGTGTTTGAGCCTAACCTGATCTACAAATAAAGTTTCAGGACAGCCAGGGCTACAGAGAGGGACCCTGTCTTGAAAATAAACAAAAAAAGCATTATGAGAGGCTGGAGATGCTTACAAGTGACAGATTAACCTGGCCCAGAGGTCAGTCTCCAGTACCACAAAATGAACAAACATTGTATTATGAAATTCTTATGGATTCACTGTAATTTGCCAACAATGTACAAGGCATGCTACGTGCCTTCATGCTGTTTTTTCCGGTGGGGGGCTTCAACCTTTCCCAAGTAGAAATTCTCAACATTCAGAGATAAACAAAAAACTTCTTTTATTTGTTCCCAACCATTGTTGAAGAGGCCCAAACTTGCTGTCGAGGTGGGTGTTTATGATGGTCACTTCTCAAGGGGGAAGAGCAGATGTGATTCTGGTCATCAGATGATGTGCAAGGAGAGTCACAGAAGCAGACGTCTCTGTTTCATTTAGCAACTCTCTGTCTCAGTAATTGGTTGTTACTGTCTCCTTATACTCTTGTCACCCCATAGTCCCCAAGGAAGCTTGGTAATCATAAATACGGTTAAAGTTGGTTTTGTTCTTTCTCCTTCAGTTTTTCATAAGCAGTTTATTATTTATTTTATTTGGCAGTGTGTTTAAGCTTTATAAGTAAGTGCCAGTCCTTTCATTCAAACTCAGTTTGGTCTGATGACAGAGCTAAGATAATTTATCCACACTTATATACCTTCTTGTGTAAACAGCTATGAATGGTACCTTTATAATTTTTTGATTAAAACACAAATATATTATTTGTTTATTTCTGCTCATCCTTCCCCTGTTCCCACCTCAGTTCCCTTTAAGTAATATAAAATATTGAATTCATGTGTCATTCAAGCATCCATAACATTATTCATCATTCCCTCTCACTCTCCTTCTGTATTTTCCTTCTACTTCCTTCTCCAGTTTAAAGTCTCTCCTGTTTTTTTTGTCATTTCTCTGTCATATTACCTGTGTCCTCCTAGGTAATAGTTAGGAGTTCCCCTTGTTATGTCCCCATTTTAGTTCCCTCCTTTCTGTGATCACTCTGTTGTATACACACATATGGAGATTGAGGGCTAGGAAGCAAAGATATGAAATAACATGGAGTATTTTTCTTGTGGTTCTGGGTTATGTCATTCAACATAATATTTTCTAGTTCCACTCATTTACTGCATGGTTTCAGTTTTCTTTACAGCCAAATAGTATTCCATTGTATACATATACTGCATTTTCATTATCTATTCACTATCTATTAGTTGAAGGATATTTAGGTTGTTTCCATTTTCTAGTAATTGTGAACGAGCATTAATGAACATATCTGCAAAACATCTGTGGAGTAGGATTCTGTCTTTTTGAAGAAATGACAAGAAGTGGTAAAGCTGGGTAATGTGGTATTTTTTTTTTCTTTTTCCAGAATTGAGGACTGAACCCAGAGCCTTGTGCTTGCTAGGCAAGTGCTCTACCACTGTGCTAAATCCCAACCCTGCATGTGGCAAGTTTATTTCTAATTTTTTGAAGAATTCTCCACAATGATTTTCAGAATGTACTATTTTGCAATCATGCTACCAGTGAATTATGATTCCATTTTTCTATGTCCTCACCAGCATTTTGCTGTTGGTGGTTTTCTTGATTTTAACCATTCTGAGCTGGATAGGATGAAATATCAAAATAGTTCTAATTTTTATTTACCTAATATGGTTAATCACAACAATCAGTACATATTTATTAGACATTGTTGTTTCTTCTTTTGAGAATATTGTTGAACTCCATTTCCTCCCCCCTTCCCACCCTCTGCATTGAGCCAGAATCTCTCTACATAGCCCTGGTTGTCCTAGAAAACACTATGTAGATCAGACTGTTCTTAAAATCAGAGAGATCCATCTTCCTCTGCCGCTGGAGTGCTGCTGTTAAATGTGTGAGACACTATGCCCTTCTTTCATATCTCATTTTAAAAATGAATTGTTTTCTTGAGTCTTTTTTGGGAGTTACCTTATAGATTTAGACATTAAACCTTTATTAGATGTATAGCTGACAATGATTCTCACTTTTTAGTATTCACCTTCACTCAATTGACTGCTTCGTCTTCTGTACAAAGCTTTTTAGGTTTATCAGGTAATATTCTTCAATACTTGACCTTAATTTCCAGACAAATGGAGTCCTGTTTATGAAATCCTTTACTACACATGTATTCTTTAGGGCCCTGTTTCAGTTTTTCTTCTGGAAGATCTAGCATTTCAGATTACACAGAGGTGTTTGATCCATTTGTGGTTAGTTTTCTGTAAGTTGAACAATATGGGTCTAATCCATTGTTGTACATGGGATATCCTTGTTGCATAGCAGAGATTTTAAAATTCTGTCTGTTCTCCAGTGTGTATTTTTGGAATCTTTGTCAAATATCAGGTGGTTGTAATCATGTGTCTTTTGTTTTCTTCCATTGGTATATATATATTTGCACCAGTAAGATACGTTGTTTACTAATACTGCTGTAGAACACATTTTAAAATCTGGAATGGTAATTATTCATGCATTGTTCTTATTATTGAGGGTGTATGTGGCTATCCAGAATCTTTTCTGATTCTATATTGATTTTAGGATTTTTTTCTTGTTCTGTGAGGAATGTTGTGGTGATTTTCTTGGTGTTGCCTTGAATGTGTAATTGCTTTCGGTAGAATCACCATTTTCATACCAGTTCTACCAGTCCAGAATCAAAGGATATGTTTCCATCTTATAGTGTCTAAATCTCTTTCCTCTGAGATTTAAAGCTTTCACTATGGAGTTCTTTCCCCTATTTGATTAGAGTTATTTCAAGGTCTATTACATAGTATGAAGGCTTTATAAGTGCAAATGTGTCCATGATATTCTTCTCAACCTGCTGGTGTATGTAAAGCTACTGATTTTTGTAAGCTGACTTTGTATCCTTCCTCTTTATTGAAATTGTTCATCATTTCAATATTTTTCTTGTAGAATTATATATATATATATATATATATATATATATATATATATATATATATATATATATGTATATATATTATGCATAAGAAGGATTTGATTTTTTTCCTATTTCTATAATTTTCTTCTCTTGCTCTTTTGCTCTAATGAGCACTTTGAGGATTTTATTGAAAAAAAGTGGGGAGAATGGAAAGTCCTGTCTCATTCTTGATTTTAATTTAATTTAATGGTATTACTTGGGTATTACTCCATTGAGGATAATGTTGGCTGTGAGTTGGTAACACAGAGCCATTATTATTTTGATGTTTATAATATATTTTATTTGATGTATGTTTCTTTCATTCTTATTCTCTTTAGTACTTGTATAATGAAGGCATGCTGATTTGATTTCAAACACTGTCAAAATATCTCTACCAGTCTTGGAACTCAATATGTAGTCCAGGCTGATGTTGACCTCATAGATGTCTACCTGCTTCTCCATCTGAGCTTAAAGCACCCAACATCACTGTGTTGAATTTTTTATATATATTTTGCTTATATTCACCTCCTGTTACCTAGTCTTGTCTCTCTCACACTCATACTGTTCCTCTTCCTCTCCTAAATTATTTTTCCTTCAACTCTAATGTTATTTAAATATTTGGTGATTCAGGGAATTTAGTAAGAACTGATACAAGAGAACATATATTGGAGAGTTATTTGCAGGAACATAGAGACCCTATTACTCTCTACACTGATGAAGTAAATGGTTCTTTTTTCTCTGGTTCCCACCTACCTACTTATGAATCCTCAGGGAGAGACAGAAGAACATGGACCCTTCCCTTATCCATTGTGGAATGCTGAGGGGTGTTATCCTGTAAATGGTCTTGGGCCAATAATCATAATTTTGGGAATTTTAAGAGTTTAAAGACTTTTCTATGCCCAGAAATGAAGTATTTATAAGTCTCTACCATTCTTGTACATCTTAAAGTGTTTAAGAAATATTATTTATATTTATTTAGAATGTGTATGTGTTTGTATATATGAGTAAAGTGTCCATGAAGACCTGAAAAGGGTGTTGGAATCCAAGGTTCTGGAGTCACAGTCAATTTCACCAACTGACAGTGGTTCTGTAACCTGAAATCAGGTCCTTGTCAAGAGCAGTATATGCTCTTAACTAGTGGGCCTATTCTCCAGGCCAGACCTTATATTTCTTCTGAACCTCTCCCTTTTAAAAAAATCTCCCCTGAGCCTTTGAGTGGATGATTTAGATGTCACATTTAGGATTGAGAATTCTTAAGTCACTTTTTTATATTTTCCAGTTATCCATTTCTATATTAATCTTTGGCCATGGTAAAATGAAACCTCTAATGCAAACACTTATAGCAGTACTCTGAGGGTATAAACACAAAAATCTAGAGGGCAATTACATTAGCATGACATACCATTTAGTAACAACCACAGTAGTTTCTGAACTGGGACCTATGACATACTTTTGTCAGTTTTACAATACTGCATGTGGAGAGATGACTCAGGCATTAAGAAAACTGACTGCTATTACAGAAGACCAGGATTCAATTTCTAGTAACCACATAGTACCTGCAACTCATCTCTAGGTCCAGTTTCATTGTATCTAATGCTCTCTTTTGGGCACTTTAGGCACTGCATGTATATAACGGGTGTGGTACACATATACATGGGAAAATGCTCATGCAACTACTATTAGCTCCACAGATAGGGAAGGTGACATCATGAGCTTCTTCCCCATCTGCACTGGATTTTTAAAATTAGATTGATCTTCCAGTGGTCTAGTGGGGATAACCACAGCAACTGTGAGTCCGTGTGAGTCATACCCATGTCACACCCAGAGTCCAGCTCTTCAAGGCACTGCTCTGGCTCTAGCAGTCTTTTCACCATGTCTTTCACAATGTCCCCTGAGCCTTGGGTGTGAGTGGTTGTAGATGTTGTCACTTTTAATTTCCTTAATTTTTTTTGTGTATAATTGTTATTTGTTCCACATAGTTAGTGACATAACTTGAATATGGACTTGAATATGGAAATACTTCCATTTCCAATGAAATCTACATGCCTTTTAGTCTCTCTCTCTCTCTCTCTCTCTCTATCTCTCTCTCTCTCTCGAGAAAGAGAGAGAGAAAGAGAGACAGTGTTTTCAGTGTTTTTCTGTGTAGTTTTCTGCCTTTCCTGGAACTTGCTTTGGAGACCAGGCTGGCCTTGAACTCACAAAGATCCACCTGCCTCTGCCTCCTGAGTGCTGGGATGAAAGGCATGCACCACCAATGCCAGGCTTTGTTTTCTCTTATTGCAATAGCTAGACATGAGGTGGAGATGTAGTAAAAGGTGAGAACGGATCATTTAAAACGTTTTCTTAATGGAAAAACCAGGTTTTCTTAACAAAGTGAGGTGCTGGATGAAGGTTTTGTTTGAGGTAAGTTTTATCATATGTATGAAGCTTCCCTCTCACTGCTCACATGTATTGAAATTGTAAAAAGTTATTGAAACATTCCAGGATAGAATCAAATACAGGGGCATATGGTGGAGGAAACTTCCCATCCGGAAAAAGGAATTATAGTGTTCTTTTGCTTTTATTTCAGTATAAACAATCAAGAAGAGATATTTCCATGATATTCAATTAATGCTCAGGCTAATAATACCTAGTCCTTCAGTAGTTGTGATAATTTAATGATTACTATGTCATGTTACTTCTTTTCAAGTAACTCAAGCTGAAGGTACTTGTAAGTACAAAGCTGGTCTAAGGAAAAGTTTGCCAATATAGCCCTCCTATATGTACCCTATTATTGTGATTACATTTTGGCAACATGAAACAAACCTAGACATAGTTAGCAAGACAAACCTCAGTTGAAAACAGATCCATCAGTTTACTTGTAGAAAGGCTGTGGGACAATTTCCTCATTAGTGACTGTGCTCAACTCACTGTAGTTTGTGCCACCCCTGGGCAGTTAGTCCTGGGTGTTATATGAAAGCAGGCTTAGAAAACCATGTTGAGAAAGCCAGTAAGTGGCATTCCTCCAAAGCTTCTGCTTCAGTTCCTGCCTTCAGGTTCCTGCCTTGAGTTCCTGTCTTGACTTCTCTCAGTGGCAGACTGTGGCCTGACAATTGTAAGATTAATAAACTCTCTCTATCAGGAGTTGCTTTTGTTCATTGTCTCTATCACAGCACTAGAATCCAAACTAAGAAGTCACCTTTTTTCTATACTGACTTGGAGAATACTTTTGGTTTCCTACCTGTCTTTAAACAGAGAAAAACATTTTTTTTTCTATAGAGGGAATCATATTGAAATGAAGATTGTAATATAACAAGTTAATTCCATACAGTTGTGTATATGTATCTTTCCCTAATTTTGAATCATTTTACATATTTTATTTTTCCCATATGTGTGCCTGAGTGTATGTATGTGTACTGCATGTGTGCAAGTACTCACAGAAAACAGAAGAGGGCATCAGATACTCAGAATTGTAGTTTCTGGCAGTTGTGAATAACCTAATGTAGTTGTTTAGAATTGAACCTGACTCCTCTGCAAGAGGAGCAAGTAGTCTTACCCACTGAGCCATTATTTTAGCCCTCATTGGAAGAACTGTTAAGAGAGACTAGCATAAAACCTACAAGAGGGTTAGTAGTTGTTAAGAAATTTTGTCTATTAAATACAGGTTTTATAACTGTTAAGATAACCAATCTAATGGAGAGGAAAATCTATTTTTCTTGGTATTGTAGTTTCTTGGTCCACTTGGATTTATGAAAAAAAGGTGTAATGAGATCTAAGAATGAAGAATGGAAAATAATTTGATCATTGCTGACATCAACCTTTAGCATTGGGAAACTGAAGGAGGTAGGTAACGGAGAACTTTTTTATTGTAAATGTAATAAAATCTATCAGAAGATAAAATCTATCTTTAAAGAGATGTTCTTTTGAGGATTAAATTGCTAGGAATGGTCTTTGTTTTTTGTTTTGTTGTACTATTGGTTTTTTGTTTTGTTTTGTTGTTGTTATTTTGTCTTATATAGTCCTTTTAAAAATATGATGATTTTTTTATAATTTAAAAAACTTGTTATTTGAAGACTCATATTTTGCCATTTACCAGGAGACTGTGTTGTGTTTGTGTGATGTGCACCCATCACCCAAGAATATGGAGATGCAATGGTGAAAAACATGAGTCGGGAAGTAGAGAAGGGCAGGAGTGTTACCATGAAAGAATGAGTAGTGATGCATGCACTTGCTGGGGCTCTGAGCCCCATCTGGACTCCTCCCTTTGCCTGACAGGAAGGTAAAATTATTTCAGAACAAGAGTAAGGGAGAGGCATGATGTTACCATGTTGTGAAGCACACATTAAGTAACAGTTTTCACAATACCTTTTGAGACTCTATCTATTGTGTATATGAGACAAAATTAGGTTACCGGCTACCATCTTTTATGTTTTAATAGACAAGTTACATAGTCTAGAATGAAAAGAGAAAATTTAGGAAAGCTGCAATTGTGGGGATTAAGAAATGTGGGAGGAGGATATATGTGCTACATCAGAGCATGTTAGTTTGGCAAGAGTATCATAGCTGTAACTTTCAATAATCCAAATCTTCAGGTTTTGCTGATTCTCTTAGAAAATATCAGCAAGAAACACATTTCTTCTATATCTTTCATCAAGCTGAAGAGGGAGAAGTTTCCAGAAATGGTGAGAGCACTAAAGTCGTGTTGAGTTCTGAGAACACCACAGTAGTAAACACTATCAATGATACTGCAGACCAGTTGTCACATAGCTCAGAGGTTCTGTGATTTTAAAATTATGAGCTATCCTCTGAAAGGATTGCTATTGAATTTTAAAAAGAATTTTAATATTCCCCACATTATATTTTGGGGGTCTGGACTAGTGACCTCCTTATATTAAGTTTTGCCATCCTCGGCAGGTGATTTATGTTGAGGGAGATTGACATGATATGCCATTCATTATTACTGAAAGGAAAACAGTACAAGGGGAAACTGAAGACTTGGGACCTAAGTGTAAGCTTATGTGAATGTTCTTCCATATTTACTTCACCATGCATTTCAGTGGTCCTTTAGTATGACAACACATGTGACTGTGGTGAATAGGACTTATCAGTGGTAAATCCGCTCATTACCCTGGGTTGAATGTGGAGTTCCTAAAACCTTAATAGTTCTGAATAAATTGACTTGAAAGTTAGTTTCAAATCTCAAATGAGCAAAATCTTTTTTTTTTAAATCGTCCTAATTACCTGCCACTTATGAAGCCCTGGTAGAGATGGAATATCTGTACATGGTTGTGAATGAAACTATGAGATTATATCCAGTTGCTAACACGGTTAACAGACTCAGTAAGAAAGATGCTGAGATCAATGGTGTGTTCATTCCCAAAGGGATGCATGTGATCATACCTATCTTTGTTCTTCACCAGGATCCAAAATACTGGACTGAGGAATTCCATCCTGAAAGGTACAAGGACCCTGACAAAGGGAACATGCACAGAACCAGACTTCTTTAAGTATGTTAAGATGTATCTTACTTTAATCACTTAAATATAAATTTGCATTACTTTGCTGAATGTAAGTTTGATTTTAGAATGCAATATTACAAATTGAAAATTATTGTAAAAACTACAGACCAAATGGACTAAAAATGATATTTCTGTATGTTATAAATTTGTTTTAGAGTCTTAAGTCTGTCTTAGACTTTGATTTTAATTTTTAATGTGAAGAGATACTATGACCATGGTAACTCTTACAAAGGAAAATATTTCTCTCAGGCTGCCTTACAGTTTCAGAAGTTTAGTCCAATATCATCATGACAGGAAGCATAGCAGCATGCAGACAGACATGGTGCTGGGAAAGTATCTGAGAGTTCTACATCCAGATCAGCAGGCAGCAGGCAGAGAAGAAAGACAATAATATTGGCTGGAGCTTCTGAGACCTCAAAGGCCACCAGCAGTGACAATTTACCACAAAAGGCCACACACACCAGTGCCAGTTGCTATGATCCTATGGGGCCATCTTCATTCAAACTACAAGAAACCTTAATATAAATTCCATTAATATAGTGATATCATTGTATATATTTCAAAATGGGTGTAGATATTTAGATATTAGAAAAAAACAACAGTTTTCTTCTGTTTTTATAATTGCTGATTACTTTCTATAACCTATAATTGCAATTCTATGACAGGTGCTTGAATGTGTGTGTGTGTGTGTGTTTCAAAGGGAGGAAGTTCAATTACCATGATTAGGAAATCAATCTTATTTAAGTTGTGAAGTTTATATTTCTTTGATGATTCATTATTATCACAAGAAATCACTGGACCCATCCCAAAATATAGGAATAATTTCCCAAATATAGGAATCCATTGACATTGGTGCAGGTAAAGGTTCAGAAAGCCTCCTTTTAGATGGTTCCCTTGTCATCCCCCCTCCCACCCTCATACCCACTTTCCCCACAGCCGCTCCTCTCCATTCCCATGTCCTCCAGGGAAAAGACTCCCCTGGGGATTCATTGAAACCTGGTGTATTCAGTACAGGCAGGTCCAGTCCCCTCCTTCCAGGCTGAGCAAAATGTCCCTGTGTAAGCCCAAGGTTCCAAACACCCAGCTCATGCAATAAGGACAGGTCCTGGTAACACAGCATGGATGCCTCCCAAACAGTTCAAGCTATTCAATTGTCTCCCTTATCCAGAGGGCCTGCTCCAGCTGGGGTTCCACAGCCTTTGGTTCATAATTCATGTGCTTCCATTTGATTGGCTATTTGTCCCTGTGCTTTTTGCAATCTTGGATTCAACAATTTACACTCTTACAGTCCCTGCTCTTTCTAGACAGTTGGACACCTGGAGATCCAACTGGGGCCTGGCCAAGGATCTCTGCATCCACTTCCATCAGTTTTTGGATGAGAGTTCCAGCACAACAGTTAGGGTGTTTGGCCATCTGATCACCAGACTAGGTCAGATCGGGCTTTCTCTCAACCATTTCCAGCAGTCTACAGAGGATGTATCATTGTGGATTTCTGGGGACCTCTACAGCACTCTGCCTCTTCCTATTCTCATGTAGTCTTCATTTATCATGGTCTGTTTTTCCTCATTCTCCCTTTTGGTTCTAGATCCAGCGGGGATCACATGCTCCCCTATGTATTCTTTCCCTCAAATCTTGCACTTCATTACTCCCACTGTCTTCCAGCTTGTTCAAGCAGATCTCATCCATTTCTCTATTATTGGGTGATCCCTGTGTCTTTCCTAGGGTCCTGTTTTCTAGGTAGCCTCCCTGGTGTTGTGTAGCAGTCTAGTCATCTTTGTTTTATATCTAGTATCCTCCTATGAGTGAGTACATACCATGTTTGTCCTTCTGAGTCTAGGTTACCTCACTCAGGATGATTTTTTCTAGATCCATCCATTTGTCTGCAAACATCATGATGTCATTGTTTTTCTCTGCTGAGTAGTACTCCATTGTGTATATGTACCATATTTTCTGTATCCATTCTTCAGTTGAAGGGAATCTAGGTTGTTTACAGGTTCTGGCTATTACAAACAATGCTGATATGAACATACCTGAGCAAATGCCCTTGTGGTATGATTGAGCATTACTTGGGTATGTGCCCAAGAGTGCTACAGCTGGGTCTTGGGGGAGATGGATTCCCAATTGTCTAAGGAAGCACCATATTGATTTCCAAAGTGGCTATACAAGCTTGCATTCCCACCAGCAGTGGAGGAGAGTTCCCCTTGATCCACATCCTCTCCAGCATAAGCTGTCTTCTATGTTTTTGATCTTAACCATTCTGACAGGTGTAAGATGGTATCTCAGAGTCATTTTGATTTGAATTTCCCTGATAATTAGGGATGTTGATCAATTCCTTAAATGTCTTCCAGCCATTTGAACTTCCTCTGTTGAGAATTCTCTGTTTAGTTCTATAGTCCATTTCTTAATTGGACTGTTGGGCATTTTGATGTCTAACTTACTGAGTTCTTTATATATTCTGGATATCAGCCCTCTGTCAGATGTGGGGTTGGTGAAGACCTTTTCCCATTCTGTAGGCAGTCACTATGCCTTGTTGACCATGTCCTTTGCTCTACAAAAGCTGCTCAGTTTCAACAGGTCCCATTGACTTATTGTTTCTTTCAGCATCTGTGCTACTGGTATTATATTTAGAAAGTAATCTCTGGTGCTAATGCATTCAAGACTCCTTCCTACTTTCTCTTCTATCGGGTTCAGAGTAACTAGATTTATGTTGAAGTCTTTGATCCACTTGAACTTAAGTTTTGTGCACAGTGACAAATATGGATCTATTTGCAGCTTTCTACACAATGACATCCAGTTATGCCAGCACCATTTGTTGAAGATGCTTTCTTTTTTCCATTGTGCAGTTTTGGCTTCTTTGTCAAAATTTCTATATTCATAGGTGTGCGGGTTAATGTCAGGGTCTTCATTTGATTCCATGGATCCACATGTTGGTTTTTATGCCAGTACCAAGCTGTTTTTATTATGGAAGCTCTATAGTAGATCTTGAGGTCAGGGATTGTGATGCCTCCAGAGGTTGTTTTATTGTACAGGATGCTTTTGGCTATCCTGGTTTATTGTTTTTCCATATGAAGTTGAATATTTTTCTTTCCAGATCTCTGAATAATTGTGTTGGTAATTTGATGGGTTATGCGTTGAATCTGTAGATGGCTTTTGGTAAGATCGCCATTTTTACTATGTTAATCCTGCCGATCCATGAGCATGGGAGTTCTTTCCATTTTCTGATATCTTCTTCAATTTCTTTTTTTAAGGACTTAAAGTTCTTATCATATAGGTCCTTCACATGCTTAGTTAGAGTAACCCCAAGGTATTTTATATCATTTGTGGCTATTGTAAAGGGATATGTATCTCTGATTTCCTTCTCAGCCTCTTTCCCTATTGTATATAGGAGGGCTACTGATTTTTTTGAGTTGATCTTGTATCCTGCTATGTTGCTGAAGGATTTTATTAGCTGTATCAGTTCCATGGTTGAATTTTTGGGGACACTCATGTATGCTATCATGTCATCTGCAAATAGGGAAAGCTTGACTTCTTACTTTCCAATTTGTATCCCCTTAACCTCCTTATGTTGTCTTATAGCTCTGGCTAGAACTTCAAGTACTATATTGAATAAGTATACAACAGCCTTGCCTTGTTCCTTATTTTAGTGGTATTGCTTTGAGTTTCTCTCCATTTAATTTGATGTTGCCTGTTGGCTTACTGTAGATTGCCTTAATTATGTTTAGGTATATTCCCTGTATTCCTAATTGCTCCAAGACCTTCATCATGAAGGGGTGTTGGATTTTGTCAAATGCCTTTTCTACATCTAGTGAGATGATCATGTGGTTTTGTTCTTTGAGTCTGTTTATATAGTGTATTACATTGACAGACTTTCGTATGTTGAACCACCCTTGCATCCCTGGGATGAAGCCTACTTGATCATGGTGGATAATTGTTTTGATGTGTTCTTGGCATCTGTTTGCCAGTATTTTATTGAGTATTTTTGCATCAATGTTCATTAAGGAGATTGGTCTGTAGTTCTCTTTCTTTGTTGCATCTTTGTTCAGTTTAGGAATTAGGGTAATTGTAGCCTCATAGAAGGAGTTTGGTAATATACCTTCTGCTTCTATTGTGTGGGACAATTTAATGAGTATTGGTATTAAGTCTTCTTTGAAGATCTGGTAGAATTCTGCAGTGAAACCATCTAGTCCTGGGCTTTTTTTTGGTTGGGAGACTTTTAATGACTGATTCTATTTCCTTATGGGTTATTGGAATATTTAAATGTTTTATCTGGTCTTGATCAAACTTAGGTATGTGGTACCTATCCAGAAAATTATCCATTTCTTTTAGATTTTCCAGTTTTGTGGAGTAGAGGTTTTTGAGGTATGACCTGATGATTCTCTGGATTTCCTCATTGTCTGTTGTTATGTCCCCCTTTTCATTTCTGATTTTGTTAATTTGGATGCTCTCTCTCTGTCTCTTGGTTAGTTTGCATAAGGGCTTGTCTATCTTCTCAAAGAACCAACTCTTTGTTTCATTAATCCTTTGTATTGTTCTCTTTATTTCTATTTTATTGATTTCAGCTCTCAATTTGATAATTTCCTGGTGTCTGTTTCTCCTGGGAGACTTTGCTTCTTCCTGTTCATGGGCTTTCAGGTGTGCTGTCAATTCACTAGCGTGAGATTTCTCCAGCTTCTTTATGTGGGCATTTAGTGCTAAGTATTTCCCTCTTAGCACTGCTTTTGTAATATCCCATATGTTTGGGTATGTGGTATATTCATTTTCATTGATCTCTAGGAAGTCTTTAATTTCTTCCTAAACACATTGGTGATTCAGTTGAGCATTATTCAGTTTCCATGAGAGTGTAGGATTTCTGTAGTGTTTTTTTTTTTTTTGAAATCTAACTTTAAGCCATGGTGGTCCGATAGAACACAGGAGGTTATTCCAATTGTTTTGTATCTGTTGAGATTTGCTTTGTGGCCAAGTATAGATTTAGGAGAAGGTTCCATGGGGTGCTGAGAAGAACATATATTCTTTTTTTTCAGGTGGAATGTTCTATAAATATTGATTAAGTCCATTTGAGCCATAACAACAGTTGAGACCATTATGTCTCTGTTAAATTTCAATTTGGCCGATCTGTCCAGAGGTGAAAGTGGGTGTTGAAGTCTCCCACTATTAATGTGCAGGGTTTTATATGTGATTTAAGGTTTAGTAATTTTTCTTTTACATATTTGGGTGCCCTTGTATTTGGAGCATATATGTTCAGAATTGAGACTTCATCTTGGTGGATCTTTCCTGTGAAGAGTATGTAATGTCCTTCATGATCTCTTTTGATTGATTTTAGTTTGAAGTCTATTTTGATGGATATTAGGATGGCTACACCAGCTTGCTTCTTAAGACCATTTGATTGGAAAATCTTTTCCCAGCCTTTTATTCTTTGGAGGTATCTGTCTTTGAATTTGAGGTGTATTTCTTGTATGCAGCAGAAAGATGGGTCCTGTTTTTGTATCCATTCTTTTAGTCTGTTTCTTTTTATAGGTGAATTAAGTCAATTGATATTAAGGTATATTAATGACCAGTGATTGTTCGTTCTTGTTACTATTTTTATTTTTTGGTGGTAGTGTATGTGTACTTCTCTTCTTTGGGGTTTATTGCTATGGTGATATCTATTGCCTGTGTTATCATGTGTGTATCTGCCTTTCTTAGGTTGTAATTTTCCTTCTATTGCTTTCTGTAGGGCTGTGTTTGTAGATAAGTATCATTTCAATCTGGTTTTGTCTTGGAAGGTCTTGTTCACTCCATATATGATGATTGAAAGTTTTTATGGGTATGTTAGTCCTAGCTGGCCTCCATGGTCTCTTAGTTTCTGCATTATATCTGTCCAGGTCCTAATGGCTTTCAAAGTCTCCATTGAGAAATCAGGTGTCAGTCTGATGGGTTTGCCTTTATAAGTCACTTGGCGTTTTTCCTTTGCTGCCCTCAATATTCTTTCTTTATTCTGTACATTTAGTTCTTTAATTATTATGTGGCTACAGGACTTTTTTGGGGATGTCTAGTCTGTTTGGTGTTCTATAGGCTTCTTGTATCTTCATAGGCATTTCATTCTTTAAGTTGGGAAAGTTTTCTTCTATGGTCTTGTAAAATATATTTTCTGTGCCTTTGAGTTGGTATTCTTCTCCTTCCTCTATCCCTATTATTCATAGGTTTGGTCTTTTCATGGTGTCCCAAATTTCTTGGACATTTTGGGTCATGACTTTGTTGGTTTTAGTGTTTTCTTTGACTGATGAATCTATTTCTTCTACTGTATCTTCAACACCAGTGATCCTCTCTTCCAGGTCTTGCATTCTTTTGGTTATACTTGCATCTGAAGTTCCTATTTGTTTACTCAGATTTTCTATTTCCAGCATTCCTTCTGCTAGTGTCTTCTTCATTTTTTCTATTTCCCCCTTCAGTTCTTGGACTGTTTCCCTTCCTTTTCATTATTTTCTTTCAAGGAATTATTGTCTTCTTCTGCTTTAATTGTCCTTTCCTCTAGATTTTTATAGTGTTCTTCCCATTTTTTTTTGTCTTTTCCTCCACTTTATTTTTGATTTCTTCTATTTAAGGCTCTAACCTCTTCATGATGTTACTTATAAGGTTGTTTTCTTCTTCTTCCATTCTGTGATGTTCAGGTGTAGCTGTTGGAGAAGGGCTAGGTTCTGTTGATGCTATATTTCACTTTATTTTGTTTTATGTACTTGTGACTTGATGTCTTCCCATGTCCTCTTGGGTTCATTCTTGGTCTTATCAGTGTACTTGGTCCAGAGAGAGCTGACATATTTAGGGAGCCTTTCTCTGGTCCAGCTGAAAGCTCTGGGCTAGACCAGAGTTCGGTTCCAGATGAGAGTGCTGGCCAGATAGTTGCTAGGGAGCTGGACTCTGAGTCTCAGGAAGTCCCTAGGGTCTCCTTATCTTTTCCAGATGTGAGTTCCTCTGGTCCAGATGGGAGTTTCAGGACAAGATGGAAGCTGGGAGTTGGTTTCTAAGTCCCAGGAAGTTTCTGGGTTCTCTCACACATGGGTGTGGGGGCAGGGCATGGAGTTTGTAGGGTTTACCAGAGGATCATGGAGAGGGGGATCCTTCCCATTGGGGATGGTTTTCTTGCCTTATGGCCCGAACCTGGGGCCCAGTTGGGCAGGTCTTCCCTGGAGTGGCTGGTACCCCAGGCTGTGACCCAGGTGTGGGCCTCTCTGTGTGTGACCCCAGGCACTCACCTCTGCTCCAGGTGGGAGTTCCAGGGCAGAATGGAAGCCGGGGGCTGTTCTCTGATTCTCAGGAAGTGGCTGCGGTCTCAGGCAAATGGGTGTGGGGGCAGGGTGCACTGATTGGCCAGAAACTGGGGCCAAGTTTGGCAGCTCCTGCTGGGATGGCCTGTGTCCAGGGGTGGAACCCAGGGGCAGTTGCCTCTCTAACTATAACCCCAGGCACTCACCTCTGGTCCAGATGGGAGTTCTGGGGCGGATTGAGATAATGGAATGTTAACATTCATTTGTAACATACATTTCCTTATTCTTCAATGAACAAATCCCCAACACAAGTGTTGGTCAGGACAATTCCTTCCTTCTTCAGTTTTACTTTCCAATGTTATACAATTGGAACACAATTCATCCTTAGTATTTTCAACTTTAAAGACATGTTTGATTTCAATGAGCATTCACTGTACATCATCTTATTAACATTGAGGGCTCCTTTACAGTAAAGTTGTAAAAAGAACTTTAACTTTTAAATCTCATAATGAATTAACTCACGTTGATTGGAATAATAAACATATTGGAGTGATCTGTATCTGGCTGAGTACTGTAGGTGAAAACTATAAACATGTTGCTCTTGTGTACTTCCTGTTTCATTATTAGTGTTCTTGTTTAATTGTGACACCAGGTTAAACAAGGAGAATAAAGTTAGAATCAATCTTTATACATACCTGCCTTTTG